>NW_027526225.1:105276952-105384452 GCF_048455015.1 Haemaphysalis longicornis
TAAACTAGACTCCTTCCAAATTTCACTCAGCCAACTGGCTAGGAAGCATGCTCAATCGCAAATTGCAAACAAACGGGTTTTGTTTCGTGCACTCATTGGGCTGCGCCCAGCTCCGCTAGCATCCATCTTCACGGAGTGGAAGGGCTCTAAATTTTTTTTTCTCCTCTGCCCCACGAATGTCGACGTATGCATGACGTTGTGCAATGCGGGCAGCCACGCGCATTTTATTCCCTAAGCGGAAATCAACCGCCCCTGCAATGTACGCAGAAACAACACCGGTGGCCACAGCTATTTGTGTAGCGTATTTTGGCACGCTCCCGCATGAATCGGTGCCTTGTTGCCAGGTCCCCTAGAATCCGCGTCTCCGGAACAAGTAACACATTTTAGCCGGCTGTCCGCTATCGCAAAAACGAACGCGCCAAAACAGGCAGCGGCGGAAAGCGAGACGAACAGAAGCTGTCCGTCACCCGGGCGTCATGTGGGCCGGCTCTTCCTCGACGCCTGCTGATACCGGGCAGCGACTAGGCTTGCACCCCCCTCCCTCCCCTCTGCCGTCTGTGTGGTGACACTCAAGACGACCTGCGGCTCACAATCGTGAAACAAGAGCCACGCAAGGCGCCCCAGGGGAAGGAGGCAGTGGTCGAAAAAAGTTCCGCTCGGGCGCCTCTGTACGGACTCTTTCTGGGAATCAACCCGAAAATGGCCGCCCTCTCGCCCGCTCTCTCGCTCCTCTCTCACGGCCCAAGTGGGCCGTCTTGCCTGGTATCATCTGCATCTCAGTGACACGCAATGCCCCCGAACCCCACCCCTCCCCCCTCTCACCCCAACGCACCCCCGCGCAACAGCGCCACTGTAGCCCCCTGAGCCCCCAGTATTTAAGGGGCACCAGAAGGCCAGAGGGGCTAGAGCTCTGCTTGGGTGCAAGCGAGTTCCAGAACGGCCGCCACCATGAGAATCGTAGGGCTACTACTGCTCGCCGCAGCAGCGGCTGGTGAGTATCAGTCTTCAATTACTGCTTTTCTTGACGTATTCCTGGCCACCGAGAAGTTGTTCAAGTTTATTCGTCTTTGAGAATTTCGCTATAGCGGGAAAGTTCTAGCAAATTGCGACAGGACTTGAACTAGCCTACTGTTACATATTCTTAATCTGCGGCTGCATTTTTTTTTCTCAGAAATAGATGCTTACAGATGCTGGCTTAATATGCCACGGTACTTGCATTCATTTTTAAAATTAAAGCATGCCGTTGCTCGCTTTCAACTCGAAGTGTTCGTAAATTAGGACGGCCTTTGTAGCATAGTAAAGAGCGCAAATAATGCCCGAATACGGCACTGTACCTGACTCTGTCTATGAAGTTCACTTCGCGACAACAGCAATGTACGCTGCATTGCTTAAGAAGCTGAACAAACGTTAAATTTTTAGAGCTCTGCTCACACGTTAGCTAAAAATTCAGGAGGAGGAAAGCATCAAGTTACGTCATTGATTTATTAGTAAATGATCCTTTCCCTCACGGCTGCAAGAAAGAAAGAAGAAAAATCCTAACAACGATAAAGCTTGTTGACACATCCTTGGTTATTTAAATAGCCTACCTAATTAACAAATTAGGTAGGCCTAATACCTAATTATGCGTGAACGGTTGGTGTAGGTGGCTGTGGGTGCATGATCATCTTCAACACGTTTTACTTACCACGTGTTTTCTTTCATACTAAATAACGAATAACTTTTTGCTAAATCAGCTACAGTTTTGCCGGTAACTCGGAGAGAAAAATAAGGCTTAGATACAATCTTCACACTTTTGCATATGCTTACGTTACCTGAACCTAAATGCAGTTTGAAACAGCCTTTAGAAATGCGGCTAGGAGTACACTCCGGTGCCACCATGAAATCCCGTAGTAGAGAGCTGTTGGAAAAAGTTCTGCAAAATCTAAGTTTTAAGTGCATAAAAATTGGGCTCTTGCCCGTTGCTGGATTCGCGGAGCAACTTTCTTCACATCATTTCACGGCCCGCCTCTAACTTCGTTTACTACAATGTCTCCTCTGTAAGGGCAGTTCTGGTGAACTGGCAAGGTAATCTCCCCACCGCCTTCACATATAACGCCCATCCACCCAGGGGAGAAAACAGAGCAGGTTAAAAAGTTCCCTCGGCAATTTTTCCTTAAAGTAACAAGTGCATTTTTCTGGATACATCCACATTCTCTCGAAAGGTCACGTGGACTATTAGGAGCAATTTTATTACAAAAATGCACTGCGGCTGTAATGTACAATGATAACGAGGGCGGGCGTTGCTTCTTAAAATATAAAAAGCTACGCTTGGAATTACTGTATGAATGCACATAAGTAGGTAGGCACTTTGCAGACAATTTTCTGTTGAGACATCCAGAAGACGTCTTTTAGACATCTCGTAGACATCTTTTCTTTTCTTCTTCGAGCTTCTTCGCTTCAGCCATAATGAAACGTGTGTGTGATCTTCCCCAGGCTTCGAGGTCGGAAAGGAATACGTGTACAAGCACAAGGGAACCCTCAATGTCATCAACCCGGACCATCCTCAGCAACTGACGGGCGTCGCCTTCCGCAGCAAGGTTCTGGTTCAAGTCAAGCCCGACCACACACACTTCAAGGTAAACCGGGAAGAAATACTGAACTCTGCTGTTGTTATACTCTACAATTCTGGAAACCTAAAAGAGGCTCATAGAAATAATGTTCCGCCACACATACTGCAAGACAATCGCAAAAACACTCCAAGGACTCTGTGTGATTATTAATCGATATAATCTGTCCCTGAATGTACGACTCGAGACTTCTACCTCGCTGCCACCCGGCCGAACTGTTACTTAAACAGAATACTACACAAGACGCATGCTTCTATCTTCTCTTCTAGTTTCCAAAAAAACGTTTGCGGAAGACCAAATAACGTTTCAGTCATTTATTCCGGAATGAATTACAATCCCTGAAATGATGGGAATGGCTGTGATGATGCTGCAAAGAAATGGAATACCGTAGCTGTAGCAGCCAATTATTTATGACGCCTTAAAAATACATCGACGTTGGTAGTAAGAGAGCTTTATTCGTTGGAGCTCGGGCAGATGGTTCTGTTTTCCTTAGAAGCAATACCCCATAATAACGTAACGTGTAATGCATTTTTGAAATGCCATTGACCATTAGAGGAATTCGCAGTGCAAGAGCTCTTCCATAGCTACTAGCCTAAATACAAAAAAAATATTCCGCTCCACAAAATTTTGTCGGCCCTGCGTTTGGCGAAGGAAAAGTAAGCCAAAGTATACCGTGTCCAATTGAAGTGCCAACCTTCAGTACCGAACATTTCTATTCGTAAATTGGTGACGCTCAAAGCAGTACCACTGTAAGTCATCTTGTTATTTTTTCCCATCCTGTAAGCTGAGGAGGGGCTCATCGTTGAACCTTCTGCCCTGATGTTCATTTCAGATCTTGAACTTCGAAGCCGACACGTACAACGCGGAGCACGTGGACCTCGGTGAACACGAGTTCGCCTACAAGTCCAACGAAAATCTCGTCGGTGCTCTTGAGCATCCCTTCGCTGGAAAGTACCACGAAGGAAAGGTACCGCAGAGTTTCTTTACCATACCGGGCAAGCAATTACTTGCTTTACGGCAAGATAGTTACAATACTTCACGTTTACAGTCATGTTACGTATAGTTGTTAGAGTAAATAATGAGGGGCGCCAAGGAGACAGCCGACACAGCACGTTTATCCCGAGCGGCAGCCCAGAACTTACGCACCAGGAATGATGACGTGGATGGTTATGTGAAACAGAGGAGGTAGGACATGATGATGATGATAATGGTCGGGAGAGGAAGGCGAAGTGCAAGGGGATTTGGGCACAATATTACAAGGCCGTTTTCAATGTGTTCTCCCAGTGGGCACTAGCTGAGCGCTCAGATTGCTGCCCCCAATAGACTGGATGCTGGAGTATTTACAGTCAATAAACGAGTCTAGAAACCAGATTCGAAAGTGTATTTTAGACTTCTTCCGGCTCGAACTGCTTATTAAACCACGCTTTGCCCATGAAAAAAAGTCTCGAAGCGCCTGTTGAGGTGTACTCTTCACTATGTGATGCGACAGCTACCTTCAAGCTCAAACACCGAAATATTTTGCTCGAAATGGCCGGATGAGCCACGTAGCCTGTTTTATGGGACACCTAATGGGTTTAGTGGGATTATTCTACTCTACTCCAGAGTCGTCGTAATTCCAACACTTCCGAAAACAAGGAAATTATATTGGTGAGTGGCTAACATAAAGGCTCAAAAAAAGACATGTAACACGCACGAACAAAAGAGTCAACCATGCACGCCTGAGTGTCATTTAAAATCATCTCCCGACGGTTGCTGTAACGGAATGAATAAGCGACGTTTAAATGTTTGGAAAAGCATCGAAGTCTCCCATAGCCTATCCCCTATTGCGTATAACCTACGCCTCTATACTGGCAGCATGTATTTCTGTTTCTTTGCTTTGGCAAGCAGGGTAAAAAAAGGAACAGGGCCTGAAACAAATGGGGTGAAATACGCGTGAGCAAGTCCAGTCAAACCCGAAATCTCCAAGTGTGTGCATCTTCTCAAATCTCTGCCTTCTTCCTCTTGCAGCTCGAAGAGGTCGAGATCGGCAAGAACGAGCCGATGTGGGTGCGCAACGTGAAGAAGGGCATCCTTTCGCTCTTCCAGCTAGACCTCGTCAAGGGCCGCCACGAGCACCCGCACTCCAAGGAGTACCACGTCAAGGAGGTAAACCCGTCAAATTTGAAAGTCGGTGTTCACGGTTGTTGCCTCTGGCCAGGTGGTTGAGTTTAGTACCATGATGCACTGGACGATTAGCTACGCAACAAAAAAATGCGGTCGATAACAAAGCTGCGTTTCACATCTTGGTTGATTTCTCCTCAACACTTATTCAGGGAGCAAAATTTACTTTAGGGGAAAAGGGTGGGGATATTTCCCTAACTTACGGCCTGCGGCCTGAGCGTTGTTGCTCGGTCACAAACGTGATCTTTTAGCGTTACTCAAGTTCTCTGCAATGCGATGCGTCGCGGCAGAGAGGGCGAATAATAAGAACCTTCTCGTTAGGATTAGCACTTGATTTGCACACGCTAAAAGGGATGGCTACGATGACTTTACATCTGTAGCGCACCCTCTATTAAACCACAGTCTAAACTCTCGGGTCAATGATGGTAACCGTAGTTTCCCACATTTTCCTAGCGGCACCGCAACCGAATGTCCCCAGGTGGTCAAAAGTAGTTGAAGCCGCACAGAAGTACGATGCAGACCCTACACTCTTATTTAAGGGTCTATATCGCGAACCTTACCATGCAAGGAATTTGCGTCGCCCGAAATGTAACTTCGCTGAACCAAAGGGGATCCTTTAAAATAAATGGGGAGTGCTTCCGCAGAGATGTTTCCATAACGCCCACTAAAATTCCCGAAACGTTGTTTCCTCCTTGTGGTGGAACTGACAAGCTGGGGCGCTTACCGAAAGTCATCATTAGATTACATTTATTACAGAATAAAAATAAGGAGGGCCTTTCTCCGCCAATTCGCCGGTGGTAGATTACAAACCGAAGCTGACGTCTGTCTGGAGCGCAGCCATACGACCACGAAGGAATCCTTTCCTTCTATAGCCAAATGTATGCTTGTACAGTCTATATAAAACACTTTCCACTTCATTATCCTTACACTGGTAGTTCTGCGGCAGTCTGAAGCTCCCTGCGAACGCTGAGACTGAGCGTGTGTTTCAATTTCTTCCAGGATGGCCTCCACGGTGTCTGCGACACTCTTTACATCGTCCACGAGGAGGAGCATGATTACATGGAGGTGACCAAGGTGAAGAACCTGGAGAAGTGTGAACACCGTCCATACATCTTCTATGGACGAGTCCGGGGCAAGCCGTGCATCCATTGCGAAGCCGAGGATACGGTGAGTGGTGTTTCCTCAGTGCCACTACGAACGCGGAGACGTTATTGAGTCACTTCTGTCTTCAATTCCATGCAAACCCGTATGGCATTCCCTGTGCGATAATTTGAAGCGCATTTGCGGTTTAGAAAGGCTGCTCAAACAATCCATACTACTCGTCGTTCCAGGAGTATGATTATTCATTTGAATTACCTTTAAAATCAGACGCACATATGGGCCTTCTAAAATTCCGTATTAATTTCTATCACCGTGACCGTTTGGTATTGAATTTGCAAACCTGGGCGTTGAGGTTTGGTGCTAACTGACTAGGCTTCTTTTACGTAGCTCAACCGATCGCAGGAAAATGTCAACACCGGTGTAAACCAAACATCAGTTACGTGTCTCAGCTTTAACGGGAAAACCAGTAAAAAATAAAACGCATTTTGAAGATTGAAATCGTTGTAAAACATATTTGTAACGCAAACGCTTGCAATTCGCACCAGTTACGGTACGAGTTGACAACAATCACGGGAAAATATGCTAGAAAAATCACAATTATTCATGCAATGCGCCCACTCCCGGCCTGATTCCCACAATTTCCCAAAGAAACTTTGGACGTTGCACACAAAAAAAAGTCTGTAGTTAAAAATTGCATACCGAGGCCGTAAATACTGAGGAACGGCGAAAGAAGCGGCCGTCAGTTATCTAGGGCTAATCCCCAAAACGCTACAAGGTATTGCTAATATATACTGATGATGTCCGCGGTCCCTTCGCTGTGAGCTACATGGCTTGTGGACCGAAATGTGGGCAAAGACCATTCATAGTTGTGCAAATGCACTGAAACCGAGGTACCCACTTTCCCGCTAGGTTTCTATGAGCGAGATGCAAAAAAATATTCTTTTTTTCTTTCTCTTCTTTTTCCTTTGCAGCACCCATACGCCGAGTCTTCTCAGGTGTATTACGAGCTCAAAGGAACCCCTGAGCATTACGTGATCCAGCTTGCCTGGGCCGAGTCCGATAACCAATTCAAGGCCTTTGGCGAAGCCAAGGAGCACCACATTGTCCTTAAGTAAGCTCCCTTTTTAGGCGTTAAGTGCTTCATGCAAACTAAGTAGTGCGAAGGCACTCAATGTGCATTTTTCGTGCATAAAGGTATAAACCAGTGAGTGCGGGAGTTTTAAGCTGCACAGTTGGGATTCCCAGCGAAAAAGAACGAAAAGTGATAGTGATGATCATGTGAATGCCTGAAAGAAATGAGGGTACGCACCTACAGCAAGCGATTGGCGAGGGCTAAACGAAACAGCATTAGTATAGATAATCCTTTTCGCAGCTTCCCTAAGAATTAACCCGAGTCAAGCTAACAAATTCACTGTTTTGCGAAATGTACGATAGCTCATGGTGGGAGAAAACGAATTTCGCAGAATTCCCTCCTAAAGCGCGGACCAAAATGTCATAATCAATGTTAAAGTTCGTCCGTCTCAGCGTCTTGTCCTAGAGGCAACGTCGGCTCAAGGATAACGTGCGGAAGTTTACACCATAGAAGATACTAGCAAGTAACGATTATATAGGTATATTAAAAATTCGACACTTTGCAATTAAAAGAAAAGCTCAAACATTCCAAAGCGACTGAATGCCATGAGTTCCGTTTTGTCCAGTTGTTTAAGACAAGAAAGTGATGCTCATTGAAACGGTTTCGCTCATTGGCATTCTTCTGGTAGAGGTCGCACAAACCCCCCAAATTACCGTACTGGTTAAAGTGTGTTCTGAATGTATGCATCACCACGTGCCACGGAGCATAAAGAGAAAGAGAGATCCAGTTTCTTGGTGGCGAAACTAACGCTTTGCACGTTCGTTTGCTTTCCATGCACGCCCCGAAATATTTGCAGATGATGCTCAAGCAGGCGTGTTCGTGCCGCGTCTTTACTTTAATACTCCCGAGGTGTCCTTTTAGTTGCATAAAGCAAAGGTTGTTTTGAAATTCCCGCAGATTTTCGAACTGAATATTCTTGCTCTCGTGAGTGCACGAAGCGCATTCCTCTAACATTACCCTAGATTCCCTGCACGGTGTCTTAATACTCAGGCCGGAACACTGACGTCATTTCTTGTCCTCCGCAGCCGCACCTTGGAACTTGAAGCAGAGCACGACGCTCCAACCGTCGAAACCGCGCTTCCGGAGGACGCCGCGAAGGAGCACTCTCTGTTGCAGGAGTTCGCCACTTCCGAGCACCTGCAGAACCCAGAAGAACTGAAGCACGCGAACCCACTGGTTGCGCAATTCGGCCTGGCTCCTGCCAAGGAAATCGTAAGCTCCTGGTGTTTATTTATCTTGAATTCACTCGGCGTTGAACAAAAAACGTGTACAGCTGCACTTCATTAGGCATTTGAGTTTGCGGCATTGCCGATAGTTCGTAACCATGCAATGGTAATTTCTCCTTGCTCGCTGTTAAGTTGCTCGCTTAAACACGTTAGAAATCTAGTGATACCACAGGAATTAACTGGATATCGAGCAGTAGCTTAGTACCCCAACACTCGACAACGCTTCTGGATTTTGCCGCTGTAATATAACGCTGGTTAATTGCAACGGGATACGGCGAGGGCGAGGAGTTACGAGCCGGTTCCCTAGAGCAAGGCTGCTGCCACCATCTCGTGATATGAAGATCCGAAACAGTAATAAAAAGAAACTATCCAGACCACCGCAGAGATTGACGCCACTGTAATCTCTCATGAGACAAGCACGCATCCAGAAACTACTTATAATTCCGTCATTTGAACTTCACAGTTTGTGCAAGGCCTGGACAAGCTTGCCCGCCTCGAGTACACCGACGACGACATCAAGGAAATCGACCAGAAGCCAAGCGGAGGCCTGAGCTTCCTCATGCTGTTCCAGTCCATGATGACCCTAAACTACGAAGACCTCAACGACATCTACCGAAACCACGTGGTCACCGCCCCAGAGGATATCAAGGACAGTATGAGGTGAGCTGGTGAGCTTGCGCACTAGCAAACGCGGCTTAGCCTTCAGAATAACTGCGACGATAAGGCACAGTAACCACCGACAGCATTGGTCTCCCAAGCACAGACGCCATAAAACAGATGGAAGACGCCAGCTGCGAAAGATTGCTTTGAAGTCCTAAGAAGTCCAACCTTGAAACCTTGTTTTATCAGGATGTCTAGCCCCATACCACTCAAAACATCGTTGATTTTCATCGCCGTTTTATTTGTCCTTTTGTTTCAAGTTTTATTCTCAAGAAGTATGTACACCTGCCCCATTAAAAAACTTTAAGCAGTCCTAACTGGTTAAAGTTTCTGTGAGTCAGTTACAATCTTGTAACCGAGGCCTTGTATGGACAAAAATGAAAAGCTCAATGTTTCATCCGAACAAGTTCAACAGTTGATGGCCAGGATCGCAGAAAGCTATATGGGCGATTTAAATGGTAACACTTGGCGTAGAACATCCCCTCAGATGGCTGAACTTCTGAGTTTACGTGAGGTCGTTCCAGACAACGATCTTCTTCACGTACTTACCCCCTTGATGGCAGCTTCAAATGCATTTCGCAAATCACTTATCTTAACATTTCTCTCTCTATCCAATGCTTGCAGCCATCTGTTCATGGACCTGCTTGCCGCCACCGGCCTGAACCCGCACGTCACCTTAGGTATCGATCTCATCAAGAACAACGAGCTGCACGTGTTGGACGCCGAACGCTTCTTTATGAAACTCCACCTGAACCTGAAGGAAGTCAGCCCAGCCATGATCAAAGAGATTGCTGTAAGTGCTACTATTGCGTTATGACGGAATCTAAAGGTAAAAAAACTAGCTCCCCACAAATCTTTTGTTCTCCGGTACGTTTGTCCCATCTAAACTCTGCTGTACGACCCCAAGTGTCCATGCACGCCTTCTGAAACGCGATATTCGATTCGTTAAGACAAACCTTAAATGTCACTTCGGACTGTGATACGGTAGTCTCATAATACAATCTTGAAGGCGAAACCTATATTTTAGGCTGCTGTGATTTTTTCTTGCACATCTATGCATTATGATGTATGGGGAAAATGTTCAAAATTTACAGCAAAGCAGCCTCAAGCAATTAAAGTAAATTGAACTGCGGCACCTAACAATAATCCTGACCCCAGATTATAGGGTCTCCTTAAACCCTAAGGAATGTCAACGTGTCCCGATTTATTTTGCAAACTTCAATTTTAAGCAAAGCAGTAATGGCGAAGACGTTTCGTACGGCATAATGAGGCGGGTGGTATAAAGAATGGGGACATTACACAGGATACATTTCCAAGAGACAACAAAATGGCGACTTGCGCAGAAGTGGGATTGTCGCACGAGGCAAGAGGTGTTCCTGAACAACTATTCACGTGTTTATCACAAGCGGGGATACGCTTACCCGCACGAATTATTCCATCCTTGTTTGAGGGAAAAACACAACAAGGAACTTAAATAACCTAATCACACTCCAGAAAAAGAGCTCTTCGACACATAGCCAATACAGATTACCACGCTCACAGTAAACCGCTTTCTCACCGTTGTAATTTATTTTACATTCACAATCTTCACTCAAATCATTTGGCAATCAGGTGAACACAAAGCCTAAAGATTCCCCAAAATTACTAGCCTCCCTTGCATATCTATCAACTCGGATACCGATATATTACACTCGTAACACGGAACCTTGTCAAATACCTTTTTCGAGGACATGCTATGGTGATGAAATCATTCGCTTTTCTCTCCGAAGGGTACTAAACTATTTTTAGAAACAGACATTATCTATACAAACCATTAGTAGAGCAAGAGTGCACACTTTTTGTACAGGAAGAATAGTGTGTTTTTTAAATATTTAATGTGTACTCATATGTAATCAGCTATGTTTCTGATTATTGGTATGCCTGTATTACGACTATTCCTCTGCATTTACATGATACTGTTTGCTCGTATATTGGTCACACTTGCTGTTCCTCATTAAAGGGGACAGAAACCATCGGTCGATTGGACTATATTCCATTTTTTTACGGCCCAAGGTTATTGACAAAATAAAATGTTTTAATTTTATTTCATTTGCTTTGATTTGATTTGATTTGATTTGATTTGACTTGATGTATTCACCCCGTGGCACTCTGCAGGACTCGTGCAAATCAGCGGGAGTGAAGAGCGCCCGGGCGGTGTGGACGGCGTGCAAGTTGGCCGCCAGCGCAATCACCAGCGGGGCGGACTGTCACCGCTCGCACAACGACACCGACGAGGACCATGGTACCTGCGCTCCCGAGCTGGTGTCGCACTTGTTCAACGTAAGTTGATGATTGGAACCCCAGTCGTGCAGTAGATTTGCAGTTAAGGCAGCCTCAAACAGCTCGCGGGACGTGTGTGGTGCGCCTGAAGCTTGTGCAAGATACCGACATCGTTAGATCAGGCTGTCACCATGAAGTGAATCCGGTTATTCAGAAACTGAACAGCGTCACTATCAATTATCGTGAGTTATAATGCATTAGTTCCATAGTGACAAGTATTGTAAACTGTCGTTGCAACAAATGCAATAACTTTATTAAGAATTATTGCTATGATTATCATAAATTATTAGCGCTTTCTCCCTCCTACGCCAGATGCAACCCATGATGATGATGCTCATGGCAGAGACTTAACGTACAGGCAACACCTCTCCATACAACACCCAACTCTGTAAAATCACCTTTCCGAGTCCAGCACGGCACTCGCAACGTCTATAAGGATGCGGCTTCCGCTTGGCAGCGTCCGTTTCAAACCGCGCCATAATGCTCAGCCAGGGCAAAACACGTGTTGACAGCCTTTTCACCAGCATTTACTCTATGTACTTTACAGTTGCCTTTGAGTTCACGGGGAGTTTCACCGCTTTCATTTACTCGCTTTACCCTACCCTGCAGTACACAGTGACTCCCCATGACGTGCACGACGAGCCCGAGTACGAGACCACGGTGTACCTGCGAATGGCGGGCAACCTGGCCACGCGGAAGTCCATGCACTACCTGGGGCGCTTCATCTGCCCAGGGCAGCACGCCAGCGAGCCCAAGAGGATGGCCGCGCTGTGGGCCCTCAAGCAGGCCGCCAAGTACCACAAGGAACTGGTAAGCAACTGTGGGCTCGGAACTTCGCGGGTGATTTGAAATAGGTTAGGAAGGAGTTAGCTCATGGTGTTAGCAAGACGTTGTTAGCTCATGTCGTTAGCAAAAAGGTGTTAGCCTGTGGTGTCCTTACATCACATCAAACATCAACATTCTATGCATGTGTAACCACACGCCAAAGCTCGAATACATCTTTCTGTTCAGCTTCTCCGCCACCCCCCCTCTCTCTCTCTCTCTCTCTCTCTCTCTCTCTATATATATATATATATATATATATATATATATATATATATATATATATATATACATTATATATATATATATATATATATGTATATATTGCTATGTGTGCGCGTGGCGACAGAAATGAATGAATGAATGAATCTTTATTTATTGTGAATGAAACATGAATGAATGAAACATAACGATGGCGACTCGGCCTAAGTGGGGGCGGGTGGGGTGTCAAATAAGTCTGGACAAGTTTACATTCTCAGATGGACGACAGTGGGGAGAGCGAAGTCCTACAATCCCATAAGGAGGCAAATACCGCCTTGGCTGTTGCTGCGGGTGGATAGAGCTAGTCCTTAAAACCCGTAACGCTGCTAGGTTTGCAAGAGATGCGCTGCGCGTGCAGTCCTGGACACTGCCCAAGTAAATGATCAACGGTGAGTGCGGCTCCTAGAGAGCACGTCGAGTGCCGACAGAAAGAAACAGAAAAAAACAGGAGTGGAAACAGTCACAATCCCCAGGGAACGCATATGATAGTAGTTTATGTTTATTATCGTGTGAAAGCACAAATTTTGAACGGTTAGAAAACAGAAGCCGTGCACAACATTATGCCCCGGTTGAAATCCTAACCCTCCACCTACACGCTCACTATAAAATCACGAGAAACCAAAGTCTTCGCAAACATGAACTAGAATTGCAATCGATTTACCTTTACCAAGCGCTGACTAGTAGACAATATTATACGTCGTGTTAGATCAGCTGGGATATTTGTTTCGTACTCCTATCTCAAATTACTTGGGGCCTCATGGCGAACGAGCCTACAATTGAAGCACCGGGTGACACTTTGGTGAAGCGATGGCAGCGTATTGTGCAAGGATAACACAGCTAGCTTGATTCAGTAACACCAACCAAGATGCAGAAGGGTTTATCATAATATTCAGGTGTCGTATATGTTTCTGCGCCACGTGCCTTCTAAAGTATAATGAGCGAAGTTGTGCCCATTCATGAGTTTTCTTTGGCACGTGCTAATACACTATCTCGGCACACTACGACTTTCTTGCGATATCCGAGAGATCCATCAGTGTGGGGGTCTAAAGCAATGTAGAGCCACTCATGGAAACAGCATTAGCAGTTTATCCTAGCACACCGTCGCTAGTGTCGCTGATTTATGAAATATACCAGGCCTCCACAAGTGGCAATACCAGCTCTTTGAGAACGTCACTTTTGTCTCGTCACTCCGCAGGCCCGCTCCATCGCCCTGCCCGTCTTTTTCAACGAAACTGAGCCGAGCGAGATCCGTATCGCCGCCTTCCTCGTGGTCGTGGTGACCGACCCGGACTTGTACCTCCTCCGCCACATTGCTCTGGAGATGATCACCGAGCCGAGTGACCAGGTCACTCACTTCGTCGCCAGCGCTTTCCACGCTCTGGCCAAGTCCCAGTATCCCTGCCACTGGACAATGTAAGTGGAAGTACAAGCGTGGGTTCTATTCGTGCCTAAAACTGCAACCCAATGCCTAAGACAACGAACCAAGCACGGCTGAGACAAACGCATGCCTAACACTGCACCCTAAAGCAAAAAAAAGAGTGTGATCTAGACTGCTACGTTGATTTTTAACCCTTCGGATGGAATCTGTAAAAAATATTGCGCTAAAGTTTACACTGAGTTAGCTTACGGCGCTGAAGCAATGTCTAAAATTCTCAGGATATGCTCGTAGCCATAGGACACGCCAACCGAAAAACTCGCGTACATTCTACTCACCAAGCAAAGAGCAGAACAACTAGGCTATCTGACAACCATTTGGTTAAAGAAAGTATACACGTTTTCTATGTGTGTTTTTGCAGTGCTCAGCACCTCAAATACGTCCTTCCCCTGTGGCAGAACACCCCGAAGCTCAACAAGCGCGTCGACTACGCCTCCTCCCACATGCAGATCGATTCTGGCTACAATGGTACGTTTGGTTAATATACTTTCCTCAAGAGCCCAGTGATACTTCACGATTTCTTCGCTTTCCCTTTCATTTGTTCTTTTTGAAGAACTCCATCCTAATACCAGCAGTGTTTGGTCTTCTTCGGGCTGCACCATACAGTGCACGCCCTTTCAATCAGCGTTCCATTTTGTAATTTCATATGTCTTGTGCACATTTCCTTCGGATGTTTTGCAGATGTCATCTCGGTCTCCTTTTTTTTACAGTACGTCTCACAAGCTTTGCACGGCATGATGTGCCCATAGGAAAAGCTCCTGTACCCTAATTAAAAACGGTTCCCTACTTCAAGAGTTTGTAGATTGCTTCCCATTTCCTCTCTTCCCTAAACAGAGAAGTACGACTTCGGTGGCATGACCCTTGTAGAGATGATCCGGTCCCACGACAGCTTCCTGCCCCGAAACTGCTACCTGCTCATGAAGGACTACGTGGCGGGACAGTCGCACGACACACTCGCTGTCTCTTTCGAAAGCTGGGGACTGGATCGTCTTCTCAATGGACTCGTGGGCCCACAACCAGGATCCACAAAGAGCCTGTGGAACATTTTTGGCCGCCGCCGTTTCCCGAGGGACGCATCGGCCAAGGAGCGAAAGGAGATTGAAGATGCGGTGAGTGCGCTGCAATTTCTGTAAATTACTCCCGATTTATGCTAAAAAGAATTTTAATTGAAGATTGAGCAAGATTGCCATAATCCAGCTCATCACTGTTGTTGGAGCCTTCCCGCCACGTCCTCCCCTTCTGGACCATTTGGCAGTTCCAGGAGCTTCCCCTTTGTTTAAGTATTTTGCTGAAAATTTACGCACTCCCAAATTTATTTTAAGGCATTTACCCGATATGCTGTTGATGTGCATTGATGCCCCTTGACGTGGCTGCCCACTGGGCAAGTGAACCAGCGCTTAAAATCTGTGTCTTAAGTGCTTATGTCTCGTGTCGTACCGTTATTGTTGGTGTGTTAAGGGCTATAATAGTCTGATAAATACCTGCTGTTTTAGAAATTATATTTGCTGTAACATTCTTCCCTTCTCCTGACTTTCCATCTTAACAACAAATATAATTCTTGATGTCATTTAGAATCCATTCCGATTTCGACTGCGATAAGCACAGATGCCATGCCGTTAACATGCCAAAAGAGAACTCAACATCGAATAAAACTTGCCTGTGAGTCTCCCTAAATCCTGCAATCCTCCCTAAACGTACGTATTATAGCACTTGTAAGGGTAAAACAATGTTCCCTTTTGATCTCAATCTTTAACAGTCCGGAACTTGAGCGTTGCGATTCACTTATTCTGGCGACCCCCCGTTAAGAAACATGTAGCATGGTGGACACCATATTTACTTAAGCGTGCAGTATATTAGCGCGAAGAAATTAAACAATTTGTTTCACGGTGCAAGTTATGTTTTCTGTTTCAACTCAACAGCTGCCTATCGCTGACCGCGAATACGATCCCTTCTACGCCCGCCTTAGTCTGTCTCTGTTCGGAAAGGCCGTGGACAGCTGGGACTTTGACGAGAGTGTTCTTGGCGCCATCAAGGGAAATGGTAAGTGAATGGCGTCGGTGCACTTCGATACGTACTAAAGTCAAGTAATTAAGAGGTAGGCCGCAGATATTACAAAATGCCAAGCCCCTTTCTAACAAAACCCGGACATCTTTACTAACGTGAAACCTGGGGAAAGGGGAAGCATGCAGTCATGCTACCGCGCAGTTTATTTGCATGAGTGCAAGGCTTTGCAGTGAAGCCCATTCCCAAAGTAGGACGAAATGTCGATAGAGCTACATCAGAACAAAATTGATATTTTCGAACAGATGTGCTTCCGAACAAGGCCTTTAACACGAATCATTGCTTCAAGCGGTAGAACCCGCAGGCCCCTTTCCTTTGCAGTTGCCTAATGGTGTTACAATAACCCAAACCATAAAATAAGTACGCCTTATCTACAACGAAGCTTTGCAAGTGATGCACTCGAGCCAGAGCAGTCTAGGAAAGATGAATTAGGCGGATGGAATCATTTCAATCGTTGAGTTGTTTTTTTCTTTTTCAAAAGCAGAGGCTGCACAGCAAGACAGATGGAGAATTGAGGTTATTATGCGGACTTTGCTGCTTTGAGAGGCTCATAGCTCTTTATGCTGAATTTCTCATACTGGTCTGCAGTGCCATGTGTGTTGAATATATTTCCACCGCAAGCTTAATGAGCAAGTCGAATACACTTATCGTGTGCCGATTTTTGTGCAGTGCCAGTAGCTTGCAACTGTCTTCAGGATTCTGCACTGAACACGACTAGAAATTCAGCGTGACGCGACGGGGTGTAATTATCAGAATAGAAGCCGCATTTTAGCTTTTCCGCCCTTTGCAGAGTCACCCGAGCAGACGGCACAGAAACTCTTGGGTACCGCTCGCAACAAGAAGGTCTTCTACATGACACAAGACATGACGTTCCTGGCACCAACCGAGCTGGGCGTTCCGGTTTTCTTCGACTACAAGCAGGCTGAGTTTATGTACGCCAACATCCAGCAGGTTGAAATCACCCACGGCGACATGGCTGAGATCAACCTGAACCTCAAGCGCCACTACCTGTGAGTATCGAAACATTTCTACCCATCCCCGCAAGGCCTCCGTCTCTTAGGCTATTTGCTCTTGCGAAAGAAATCATACGAATTTAATTCTTCACTGAGCCGAAATACTCCGCTTCTCTTATATTGCCTGAAGCGTTGTGGAAAGTGCAAGGTGTATATACGCGATAAAAACAAAGCGCAGGTAACAGCAGTGTATAATCGCGTAGTCTGCTTCTTCCGCTTGAAAAGCAGCTGACGTCGTCACGGAGGGCCCAGTTGCTCTGTACGCGGAGTAGGCTGTCTGGTTCATGCCCCTGCTTGTGCCCTACCAATCGGCTGATAGCAGTAGCTTGGCCTCGCTGTATGGAGTTAATGAAACAGAATGCATATCAAAAAGAAGCACCCATAAATATTACCATTTGAGCGTACTGAAAAAGAATACCTGATGTCGCACCTGTAATTGTTCTTGTAGCATTCTAACCAATTCTTAAGGAGTAGAGGGTATTAAACAGGCAATGCTGCTGGCGTTTCACCACGTATAGACCCCGTATTATTTTGCGGCGCTGGAGCAAATATGCATGCACCCCATGCAATGGACAACAAAATGTATGAAGGCTGAAGTGCTCTTGTGATGACTGTGCAACTGCTAACTAAATAGGAATGGCAAATACTCTAGAGAAGGAGATATCACTGTCGCAAATCCAAAAATGCAGTCTCTCAAAGTAAAGCGCACGACGCCGGTTTTTACGTCAGTAAAACACTAGCCTTGCGACGCTTTTTTGCCGCCAGTTCTATTTAAGAAAAATTTGCTACGCCGTTTATGTTTGTGAGACGTCTGCTTGCTTGTATTATAAACAAGCTGGGGCAGGACAGCACAGGGTGTGGAAACGTCACTATTGAGGATTTGTAACACCTCGTTAGCAGCCTACGGACAGCCGACTCCTACGAACGTCTATGTGCGAAGATGTCCGCATAAAACCTCTAGGAACTACGACACGCCAGGTGTTCTTGAACCGCGATGATCTGACAAGGTCACTCGCTTTGTTTGCAGGTACGAAGTCCGCTCCCACAAGTTTATTGGCACCGCACTGACCTTCGACAAGTCGTCTCTTGGCTCGGGAATTGACCAGAGGACTGTGGTTTCCTGGCCGCTGGAACTCAAGGCCACCCTGTCAATCCTCGAAGGAAAGCTTAAGCTGCACCGTCCCATGACCATGCCGTACAACGTAGGAAACCACTACGCCCACCCATTCACCTTCAAGATGCCCTACGACCTCACCAAGGACCTCGCCGACCCCATCACCGCGTTCGCCTTGGCGACAAAGCCCCTGTACCACACCGAAGACCTCCGGGAGGTGAGACGGAGTCAGAAGCCTGTCAGATACGCAGATCGATGTCAAGTTGGTGCAGTTGGCTAACTAGTGGGGGCTCTAAAAAGTGTTAATAAGACACACGTGTAAGTGAGTGTGTAACTTATCTGTCATGTTCTTTATGGTATTAGGAAATCTATGGTCTCTATTTTTCATTGGCGAAAAGCGGATTATGTAGACTGTCGGAAACAATACAGCGAATTGACATGAAAAAAAAAACATGTCCGAAAGCCCAGCTACGAACTTTTATCTGGTATGTACTTATATAAACAATTGTGATTCGGCGTATGAGGAATCTAAGTAATCGAAAGAAACTTTCACGGCACCATAGGTTTTCGGAATCCAAACCGTGCGTCACAAAGTTCTAACGTGCACTGAGATGTTAAAAAATGAGGCTGTAAACGGTATTTCAGCGTGCGAGCGTAAAAGCCCCATACACATGCAAACGCCACGCAAAAAAGCATGCTTCGGCTGTATTTCCTTCTTTAACCGTTAATAAGCGAGTCAGCCACCGAATGTAATTATGAATCAAGCAATAAATCGCATTCAAACATTGAAAATTAGGCAAACAATAATGCATGTCTAGTAACTACTCGCAATAAGGCTTAGGTCAATGTTGCTCGACGCAACCACGGTGGCAATTCTTGGTAAAGCGCAAGTAACGTTTACTTGAGGTTTTCCGCCTTTAGACTAACTTCTCAAGTCTGTACATCAACGTGTACAATTCTGTATTTTGTTCGCAGTTCTGCGCAGGGTTGCTTCAAATAAAGCTTTATTTCTCTCTCTTTCTAGTTGGAATTCAACGTACTAGCGTAAACGTCCCACCTATCTACGCAAATCAGCACCAAAAACGAATCCGCCCCATATATTTCCTTCTACATTCCTTCAGAATCAATCAATCAATTTAATTACCAGAATGTAGGCTAGGAAGCTTGGCCACGCATGTCTACAGACCTGCGCGCCTTTAAGTCTATAGAACTGCTCGCCTATGTCTAAAGAACTGCTCCCATTAGGTCAGTTCTCTTTACGTTTCCCGTTTTAGAAAGGGTGATCAAGGGTATCAACGTTATTTGTGTTGCGATTCCCCTTTAAACTTGATGATGATGAAACCTGGAAATTATCACGTTTAGTCCTACTCCTAAAATCTCTACATCAAAGCGTACAATCTTGTCTTGTGTGCGCAGTTCGACCGCAGCTACTTCGGCGAGCTGCTGGGCATGACCCTGAACGTCAAGGGCCACTTCATCGACGAGGGCCTGGAGGACGGTCTGCGCGAATTCTTCCACGAGATGACGTGGCGTGAACGCATCTACTACCTTGCTTTGAACCCCCACTGGCACCCGCGTAACGTCAAGGCCTACCTTTTGCCTGCCGCCGAGGACGCCACCAAGGCCGTAAGTTCAGACGGTGACTACGCGAGCTAGGAAACCGCAGTGACGTATGAACAGTAACAGACATTTTATTGAAACTTTCAAGAGATGATGTGCAGTTCCACTATTTATCTAGTAGGATGGCAGAGTTCTACATGTTTGGCTAGCGTTGTGTGCTAAACCTTGCTCAACGGCATCTGAAATTTGGCGTGCAACGTTGGACGCCAATATAGGGCATAGTTCTCAGGCAGCTCAAAGTCTCCCAGTAGAACTATGGGTCTACTTAGAAAGCTTTAACGGGAATTTAGAGTTCCAGAGATTACATTTTTCCCAAAGGTATTTTTTCACCTCAAGTAGCAGCAGTTTGAAATGGAATATGAACTCAGCTTCGGCATTATCCTGCCACAGTTGACGCCATGGTTGCTACTACCCTTATCACAACAAAAAATACCGAAAGGGCAAGTGTTCATCACGTCGAAATATTCGTAAGGCAACAAAATAAAGAAATGCCCAATCGCTACACTAAATATAGCTGGTTACTATACTAAATATAACGCGGTATGTTGGGTTCAAGATATATATTGTTGGACAGATCTGTATAGTGAAGCTCTACAACTTCATAAAATATAAAAGAGACACCTTCGCGTACAGAGTACTTGGTAAAGTGTAGGGTTCAATTGACGCCGTTTTTCTCCCTCTTCTGCGGGGCTTAGGTTGATGTCGACATTACATACAAGCTCCTCGAGCCTGAAGACCCTCGTGAAAGCCACTTCCCAATCCACGACCAATTCCCCGGCGACAACGAAGTTCCGCAGACACACGTGCTTAACCTCGACGTGCACCTCAGGGGCGACACCAAGGACCGAAAGGCGGAGTCCGAGTTCCGCTACTCCTTCAGCCACGACCTCTTCAAGCACAAGATGCAGTTCTTCTACGACCGCTCCCAGTTCAGCAAGGACCCGCACAGCGCCCTCAAGGTCAGTTCAGTTGTAATGTACTTTACTGCATTGAAATGGCATAAACCACGTAAGCAGCGCTATTTTACCCTCGTGTTGAACCAAAAAGAAGGATATGGCTGAGACATCAGTTGAGTAATGATTTCATCCTGGCGACTTTGTTCCAGACTACAGTGAATCCCAGTATGATGGAGTATCGTTCAAAACGCTTCTTCACGATTAGTAGGGACATGCGTAACTGGCGAGTTCTAGAATAATTCACTGCCTCAAAATTGTACTCTAATCTACACTTTGAGCATAAATATAAAATGTACATCATTACGATAGTGTTTCCGTAATTTTTCTCCATTTTCAATAAGAGATGTTCAAGCAAATGCTTTGTGGTGCCGTCTTTTGTGACCTCTTGGATATTTTTTCAGGTTGTTTAATGCAAAGGCTAGCCTATCTGGCATCGTAATGCCAGGAACAATACAGATTTACCAATAGATGCCTTTCTTTCCTTTCTGTCAACACCCTCAGATTTGCCTGGATGCCTCAGCCGTATTCCCCAAGCCGGACTGGTCGAGGATGAAGGACATGGCGACATTCTACCAAGGCAAACACGTCGACGCTAAGCTTGACATGCACTACGGAGACACCTGCGAATCTGGCTCCACGGTAAGGCTTCGTTTGTGACTCGGAATGCTCATCAATTTTTGGTATTATACTAGCCTGCGCGGCAGTGTACATTAGTTTTATAAACAAGGCGCACCGGAACTGTTAGCTTTCTTCGCCGGAATGCCAACAGTTTGGCCCTTGCCACTATTTTGACAGCCCGAATGACCAAATTTTTCTGTACGGTATTTTCACGCGGTTGCAAATTCCACCAGCGCAGCTACGTTTCTGTGATGTCGCAATGTGAAGCAGGCGACTTGTGCGCCATTCTTGAATTTACACCCACTGCATGCGCTTAGCAGCAGTGTCTTTGCCCGAAGCCGAGAGTGGGGCTCTTCGATTTTCAGTCTCGGACTAACCCCGTACTCCCCGAGAAACAGTCCGGCATTCGATTTTCCGGTGTATACCTATGGCTTCGGGGAATCCTCGGACTACCCGCGGACGATCCGCGGTGAGTCCGAGACTGTAAATCGAACTGCCGCATTGTTATTCGCGACTGCAGCGCCATTTATTAGGCACCCCTGAGGAATGTCGTAACTCCAATTTTTAAGTATTGGTTGCAATCTGTAGAAGTAACAAAAACAAAAAAGTACAACAAAACATCAAGCTAAAGTTCTGGTTGACATGTAGATACGTGACTTCCTGCTTGCCAGGACGGCGCCAAATTCAAAATACAATATTCTCTTCCGTTGCTCACCAAGTCATGGCGGTTATTTTTAAAATAGACAGAACTATTCTCAATTCCCACCTGCTGACGAAAATACCATTACCATTTGCAGATCACCATCAACGGCCAGTACACGCACACCGATGACGACGAGCGCCAGCTAACGAATGCGGCGGCCGGAAAGCCGCTCCGCTACACTCACGCCAAGCCTAACGGTCTCCAGAAGTTCTACGCCTACTGCCAGCGAGACCGCGCCAGTGGCGTCTTCTACAACTACTGGTGCCTGAAGTTCCTCCGACACTCGAGCCGCCTGGCAAAGCTCACCGCCGACGTGGAGTACAAGAACTACAAACCTGTAAGTCCGCACAAGACTCAGATCAATTTCCTGTACATCGTGGTGTCCATCTTGTAGTGCTCAGCTTTCTCCTGGTGCCGGCGGATAGCACTAAAATCTCAGAGCCTTCAAAACCCAGTCGATTACTGCACCTAAACAGGGAGTAAAACAGGAACGCTTCCATGATAGCGTACCAGGGTTTTTTTAATTGGACAAAGGTTCGGCTATTGCTATTTATGTGTAACGCTGTGCTGCCATGACGGCGTTGACCACAGCAGGCAAGGCTGCTGCGTTTATTACTAAATAAAAAACATACCCCTCTAAAATCGTATCTGACGACACAGAAACTGTCCTCATAATATAAATCTCTAAGAGCATGTATTAGCACCAACTAGACAAATGGGAGGTTTTACCAAGTCTTACCAGCCCGTAATTGCACATGTTCCTATGTGTTTTTCTGCAATTCTAAGCGCTTCACGGAACGGATGAATAAACTACTCTTGTTTCATTCCATCTCCAAAGAGAAGAGTTGTAATGCGCTTTCCCCCCACTAACCAGAAATGCCTAAAATTAGTCGCTGAAAAAGAAACTCCTTCTTTAATAGACTTTGTAAGTACAGCTTTCGTCATAACCAGGACTGAAAAGAATGGAGAAACAGCATAAAAAAGCTTATTTCAGATGTGAGGTGGACTCTAGCTAACGCTCAAACAGCGAGTGGCTTCCAAGCTCACTTTCAACCTCTTGCTCCCTTCCCTCTTTACTTTCCTCTTCTCCATCGGCACGGCAGCTGCTCAAGTGCCTCCTGCCTAGCTACGGCAGTGAACTCGCCCGCAAGACTAAGCTCCGCGGATTCTTCGGCGCTATTCGCTCGCACTTCCACGGTGAGAACGGGAAGCTGCACGTGGTCTCTCAAGTGCCCTGGTGGACAAGGGATGAGAAGCCCCACGCCGACATCGTCGTCACGACGGAGGACGGCCACAAGCACCACCACTGGAACGTGCCCATCTTCAGCCACATGCTGGAACCCAGGGTCTTCAGTTCGCTCGGATACACCAACTTTGGAGAGTACTCCAAGAACTACAGGCACAGTAAGTGTCCCAGCACTTTAATCAGCAATACGTGTGGCCGCCCAGTTGAGTGCCAGAATCCAAGCCGGCAGCGGCAGTTCTTCCAAATGCAGAAAGCAGACAAGTCTGAAGACAAGACAAGTTGCGTAAGACAAGGCGAATGCAGATAAGACAAGTTGTGCAAATCTTATTTGATTAGTGGGTGGGGAATCAAGCATATGGGCTCTGAGACAGATATCTTTCCTGTACGAAGGCACATCTAGGCAATGGCTGGTGTATGGAACTGGTCAGAAATATGGAACGGTCGTGCATGAAGTGCAGAATATGTTGTCTCGGGTGTAGCAGTTGAAACATTTTATCGCAGAATGGGTACGCGGGGAGTTTCAAGAGGAAATTTGTTTCCAGCGAATGTTCCTAACGGCATTCCCTTTTTCGTAATGAATCATCACGGCCCGTCCCCAATACCCTAATCACGAAGTGACTCGCTCCTCATGAAGGATAGGGACGAGTATACAGTAAAAAAAAAACGACACACTTTCTTCTTCTCAAGATGATCACGATAATTATAGCTCTTTCCACAAGACATAGTGACGTGACACCAGAGGAATGAGGAGCAGATTCTCCCTCACTCTCATAAATAGGAAAACATGGTATCATCCGTCTTTCTTCAGGGCTTATGTATACATACATAAATCACCTTACTTCTTCCGATATGTTGTTACCAATTTACTCTACGGAAAAGTTCATCCGGCATTGAATTTTTTCTCGCAATTCTCCCACCCTCAGGGCACTGCGATCTGCAAGCCCTCAGCGTGCGTACCTTCGACGGCAGCGTTGTGCAGCTGCCCGAGACCGATTGCTACAAGGTCGTCTCCCGGGACTGCTCGCCCAACAAGAGGTTCCTCCTCCTGGCGCGTGCCACGGGCAACCCTTCTTTCGCTAAGGTCAGTCACCAGGCGCTATGCGAGAAGTGCTCCTGATCCAAGTGTAATCGAATTGCATGAAGTAAATTCACGTAAAAGCACTGACGATGTTTTCATGCCTGCAATGTAATGTACGGGGTTAACTAACATGTGGTATATGTTCACGCAGAAGCACGTCTGTGTAGGTTCAGAGTCAATACAGAGGTGCGGCACTGATACCACAAGAGTAGCTTGTTGTAGTTAGTGCGACGTGACAACTGAAACGCCGAATAATTCCAGCAAAAAGAATAACTATGCAGCTTAACTATTCCCGCCAATCGGTGCTAGAAAGGCATGCGGGACACTTGTTCAACCTTGATTGATTGATTGATTGTAGGGTTTAACGCGCCGACGCAACGCAGGCGATGAGGCGCGCTGTAGTGGAGGGCTCCGGATTATAATTTTGACCACCTGGGGATCTTTAACGTGCGCCGAAATCTCGCACACACGGGCGTTTTTGCTTTTCGCCTCCATCAGAAAAGCGGCCGCCGCGGCCGGGAATCGAACCCGCGACCTCGTGCTCAGCAGCGCAACGCCTTAGCCACTGAGCCACCGCGGCGGGTTCAACCTTGACAAGTGTTTCTTATTGCGTGCATACCTTTCTTTCCCACTAGCCACCCCTGTATGCAAACGTACAAAGGGCATGAAACGGCTAATTCCGTGCGCTCCTACAACCGTATTGTTGCATGTTTCGCCGGTGCAAACGCAGGCTGTGAAGCTGTTCATCGGCACGACCAAGGTTGAGATCCTCCCCGTGACCGACGCCAGCGCCCCGATCGTGCGCGTGGACGGCACCAAGGTGGACGTGACGCCCGAGAGGCCCTACAGCCACACCTCGCACGACGCCGAGCTCTTCGAGGTCAGGACCGAGAACAAGTGGTTCGAGCTGGTGTCCAAGCCGTACGGCATCTCCCTGGACTTCAACGGCAACGTGCTCTTTGTTCAGGTAAGGAGACAGCGACGTGTGGAGTAACATAGGCCGGGTTTGTGGTTTGTTCTTGACCATAGAAAAGTACAAGTTAAGAACCACAACAGTACAAGTGCATTGTTCTGCCGAACAAACAAGGCCGTAACATCAGCGAGCGCCAATTTTAAAAGGAGGTTCCACCTGCTGCGGGATATTATTTTCTTTTCTCGCCGAGTTTGACTTTAATAATTGACAATCGCAGGAACATTAACTTTATTCAATTTATAATGAATCTTCTTCTATTCTATGCTTCCCAGAGTACGCAGCGCAACGAAGTCTTTGCGCCGTGTGGAGCAACAGCCAGTAGCGGTGATCAGGCGTAGTCGCAACCTCCGTTGCTGCTTTTATCTTGCAAGTGGGAATATGGCGTTTCCCTGCGCAACTTTAGCTATCACGTCCCATTAGTTATTGGTGGTGCATCCATTTGTTGGTAATATTGGGAGCCGGTCAAAAGGTAGCCAACAACCACGTTAAGGATTAGCGGAGGGCAGATAGCACGGGGAAAGGTAGCGACGCGACGTCAGCGTGATATTGCTGGCGACCGTCTGGAGACACGGGGTACCTTCCAAACAAAAAGACCACATGAGCCCTCTGATTAGTAATCTGCTCAAGCGTCGGAGCCGCAGCCTCCAGTGAATTTGCAAGGCTAGGTTCCAGGTTACCGTGCAATGGGGCATAAAAAAAGCACTTCTGAGCAGCTAAAAGCGTTGGAAAAGAGCATTATACTGAAGGCTGCCTTTCGACTGATGCGACAGAAGTGCAGCGAACGCAGATTCTGCAGCGTCACGATTTTTAGACGCCATGAATCACTCGGAAAGTGCAGAGAAGACGCGCACAGTCCACTGCGCAAGCTCTCTGCGATCGGCTTCTGTCACAGCCATGTAACTACGGCTTGAGAGACTGTTGATAGCGCAGACAGTTTCGTCCAGGTGGGTAAAACAAGAGCAAAACCTTCTAAGCAAAGTAATAAATGTTTCCCCAGCAGTGGTCTCCTGGTTGTCCACCTGCCTGTGTTAGCAGATATGTCACCAGAACTTTTGCTCAGACGTGGGTCAGCACTTAGAAGATAAGCAGAAACACAGTAAATTAAAGCCACTGAAAGATTATGTAACCATGCTCGTGTTTTATATCACGGTTTTAGAAATGTTGACCAACTTGTTCCCCCCAAATCTTTCGCAGACCGCTCCATTCTACCGCGGCAAGCTCTGCGGCCTGTGCGGCGACTACAACCTTGACCGCAGCACCGACCTGAGCGGGCCCGACGGCCACCTGTACAACAACACGCTCGAGTTCGCCAGCAGCTACGTGGTCCACAGCCCGGACTGCCACGCCTAAGCGCCCGGACCACTCCAATCCTCATCCCGAGCTCATTTCCCGCGCGCTCTGACCCACGGAGAACACCGCCGTGAAGACTGCCTTTTCTGGAAGACCCTGGCAAAGCGACGCGGAAAGCTCACTACCGTTCATTTTTTTCCCTCAAAGTTCACTGCCATGAACCCATTACAGTGTCTGTCTTAGCGTGTGAAAAGAAAAGAATGAATAAAAAAGTTGGAAGCTATACAACGATGTCTGTGTGCTGCTTCATTCACGCTTCTCGTGCCTCCATGGCCGCGACGCTGAATGCTTTTGTACGCCGGGTTTTTCGTTTTACAGCGAAGCTGTTAGCGTCTAATGGGTAGGAAATTTTTGTATCTTAAATAAAAAACCCAGGCAGGTCCCAGCAGTTCTCGCCTAAGACGCCCACCGCTGGCGTCAGGCTGATCAGTCATACAGCATAGAGTTCAGGGGCGGTATTCTCGTAACTGTCCCTTTTCGAAAACGTCCCTTTTGCGGCCCTTTCATCGTGACGTACTTCCGGTTAAGCAGCGGGCCTTTGATTCAAATAATGTAACTGTTCTTGCAAACGCATTTTAAAAAACTGAAACCATAACAGAGTATTTTTTATGCGTTTCTTGTTCCGCCAGCGAACCAACAACAAGGCGACGAAAAATCGTCTGCTCCAAATCGTCTGCTCCGAGTAGCCATGGCTCATAGCTCCGCCGTGCTTGCATGGCGTCACATGCGGATGTTCGCATTTAGCCAATCAGGACTCGCTCAAAAGGGACACTTTAGAAAGGGACACAAAAGGGACAAAGCACGGGAATACCGCTCCAGTAGTCGTTTTAAAAAACCACGGAAGAAGCATAGAAACCGCATTGTGGATGATAAGGAGTCTTCGATCAATGGACCCCCCCCCCTCCCCCGCCGTGTATTCCTGGTAAAGTTTATGTTTGCACATTACGTCTGAAGACTAAGCAGAACTTGTGTCCATAAATGAGAATTTCTTTCCCAAGACACTGAGCGCATGCGTCAGGGTAGGCAAGACCCGACATTTGCCGCCAGAGAGTCCGAACGGGAAGGGACTAGCCCGCCGAGACGACGAGAAACATTTTATACCCTCCCCGGTCAGCATTTGTACTGGTTTACAACAGTTTGATTTATTTATTGATTGTAGGGTTTAACGCGCCCACGCAACGCAGGCGATGAGGCGCGCCGTAGTGGAAGGCTCCGGATTAATTTTGACCACATGGGGTTCTTCAACGTGCGCCGAAATCTCGTATACACGGGCGTTTTTGCTTTTCACCTCCATCAGAAAAGCGGCCGCCGCGGCCGGGATTCGAACCCGCGACCACGTGCTCCACGACCAGGTTTTCATAGTGTCTGAACGAGCGTCCGAAACTCTCTTTCTGAATTTGCCGCCACAGAATCCGAGCGTAGTATCAGTAGATAAGGTATTAGAGTACCGCCACCGAAGCGCGTAAGTCAGCAACGGCGGCTATTTTAGTTTATCAGTGTTGCGGGAATCGCGCATCTACGGCCTCGCCGTTAACTTCGGCAGGGTCGTTTGTTAACAATACTACCGAAGATGCAGCAAAACGGCATCTTTGGGCAAACGTCTGCTGCTGAAATGCTGTTACACGCGTCAACTTTCGACTGGCATTGGGAACGATGTCAGTCGCGAGCAGCCGCAAAGCAAGGAGGACAAACTAAGCGTACCAGACTCGACCGACTAAAACGCGCAAACAACAAAATGGCGGCGCCCATGAACCCTCGCAGTGTAAAAGAATGTCACGTAATCCGATTTGACCAATTACCGCGGCGGCGGCACGTAACAATACGGGAAAAGATTGCTGATACTCTGTACCCTTGTCTAGTGACACTAGCCTAGCGCAAGCGACCAGCCCGCCGAGACAACGAGAAACATTTCATACCCTCTTCCATCTCTACTTGTAGTGGTTTTCGACAGCTTTGCTGGACATCCAGTTTCGCAGGGCTGGATGGCGACCTGTTAAGTGCAGAACACTTTATGGGCGTATTCTTAGGAGGTTGCATTCCTAGGTTGCATTCCATTCATGGGTGCATCTCCTAGAGAAGGCAAGCATAGCAGGGCGCGGAAGAAAGTTAGATGGGCAAATGAGATCAAGAAGTATGCATAGATAAATTGGTCGCAGTTAGCACAGGACCGGGGTCCTGTGGGAGAGGCCTATCCCCTGCAGTGGGCGCAGATAGGCTGGTGATGACTTTATGGGCTCGCTTTGTCGTCTTTTCTCGCTAACGGTCGATGGGACTGCCGCAATCAGGCGGCGCAGCGAGATAACGGACCCAACTAGAGCCTTATGCAGCGGGGTCAGAGGTTCACGCTGAGGCTTCGAAAACAACGCGGTTTAAATAGTCGTAACCGTGTAAACCGCGTGAACCGCTGGCGCTTGTCATACATCTCCCCATTATTTAGCGCAAAGAAAACTGCAGGTACATTTCAGGAAAAATATGCGGAATTAACTGGCAGCCGCCTGCCGCGTTCATTTAGTTAGGAACGCTCGTTGGGTTGGTTTTTACGATAGTAAGCGAAAAAAGCGGCTCTGCAAGATAGAAATAGCGCGTTTGAAATGACGCAGCAAGGCTCCGGCCCCGCAAGAAAAAAATTACGCGTTCGCAATGACGGAAAACAGCTCCGGCATACGACATTAAAGCAAGCGCAAAAAGAACAGAACTCCCGCTGGCTTAGTTTCAGACAGGGTGGAGCGCGAGCACTGCGAAGGCGGGAAATTCAAAATGCATTTGGTGGCAACAGTGGGTGGATGACGGCGCTGCAGCCCGTTATGTCTAATCACTGCTCTGGACTTCCGACAGCTTTCACATTAAGTGGAACGGCTTTAATTTTTTTTTATCCTCACAATTCTCTGGCTTTAATGCGGTTCTAGTTTTGAAGAAAGGCGTTTGATGACGCCTTCAGATTATACCTTGCGGAAAATTGGGTCGTACATTTGACATGACCGCTCGTTCCGATGTGGGCGTCCGTGCGGAATAAAAAGAAGACGTTTAAACACGTACAGGGGTTTGTTGCGTGCATATTTCGGAAATGTTGCTCGTAGGACGTCACGTGCCCCACGTGCATACCGTTCGAGAGCAGACGCTGAAGAGCCGAAACGTCCTCCAGCAGTGGCGCAGCTTTATTAGAGCGAGGGCTTTCTTGACGAGACCGATACTGTCTTATGAAAAAAAAAATGGCGGCGTATCTGCTCCTTTCGTTGAAAATGTCGCCCAAGAGACGATAGTCGACTGGAGCCCCTGCCAACTAAATGCCTCCCTTCTCTTCCTCGCTCACCTCTCATGATGTTCCTTTCCCGTCTCGTTCCTCCCATGATAACACGCCAGAGGTTTGCTCAAGTCAATTTAAATTTACCGCGTCCTACTGCCCCAAGTCGGGTGTCTTGATGCCAGTGCTGCCGTACGTACGGTGGAGACGTGCGTGATTCGAGGCACCCAACTACAAGATTTATAGAACCACGATGCGCGAGCGTTACAAGGGGAACGTGGATCCCATCGAGTGGAACCTTTCGTTGCTGTTGCCGTTTTAGTTTTTTAAATTCCGCCAGGTTGCGCGAGAAAAAGCAGGCGACGGTTTTCTGCCATTGATGTAGTATTTATTTTCTATCGCAAAAACCTAGCATCCATGAATTTTTTTATACAGGAACACTGCAATTATCACTTATGTATCGATTTTCTGCCTTATATATGCGTAATGTCTTGTTCTTGTTCAACAATGTTGACATGTATGAGCATATCAACCGGACTTCGACGTTTAGATTTTGCTGTTAGTGTATAAGACTATTGCGCAGAATAAATTTACTCTGGCCGGGTGGCTGAATGGAGTCACAGACAGACAGACAGGCGGGAAACAAACCAACATTTCTGCATTTTAGTAGCCCAAGAAGGACTATCGTCTTTAAGAACTAACGCATTTCCCCATAGACCAGTTGGTCGACCGAAAAGCTCTGATAATAAGATCTCTGGACACACGGCGCGTGCGTGAAAGCGGGCTTCCATTGGGTCAAACCGGTTACTTGAAAATTGCGAAAAAGGGACGCGTCTACAAATTCAATACACGCATCGATCATGAAGGAGGAGTGCAGTAGTATCCTTTATCTCATAAACGTCGTATCGGTATAAGCTTAGACCGTCCATAGATGCGTCTACCTAGTCCGCGTAAAATGGTCGTATGGGTTAGTTCTTCGCTTTCGAAGTGGGGAGTGGGAAAGCGCGCACTCTAGTCCCGTTTCGGGCACTATAGTCTTTCAAGCAAGTTCGTTTCACTCAGGAAACGTAAAAGGGCTTTCGTCGCCTTCTGCGAGGTCGATGGTGAAGACCGATGACTTAAAATAGTTTCCACCGTAAATGGTCGATTGTCCAATCGGCTCATCTCTTCCTCTTCTCCCCCCTCTTTATTCCCTGAGCCCCATTCCCCCAGTGCAGGGTAGCAAACCGGGCTCTACACCTGGTTGACCTCCCGGCCTTTCCTTTCTTTTTTCTTCTTCTTCTTCGAAGTGGGGCTGTGAAGGTTTGACGGTGAATTGGATATACTTTCCGCGGAGTTTGGACGCACTTTTAGCGAAGGTTTCGAGGCAGTTTCAGCGCAGTTCTGATGTTGGAAAGGTTTTGCGCTTGTCTCAACTTTCTTGAAGGAGGGGTGGTGAAGGTTTTTTTTTTTTTTTTATGTCTCGAAGAGCACCTCCAGGTTGAACCACCCAGCCACGTGTCACAGTCGTGCCGGTACCAGCGGGCCCTCGCCAGCTGCGTCTATGAAACGGACAATCATGCATCGACATGTCTACCGAACTGCGGCAAAAGATCTATTTCCACAGCCACAAAAATAGGTCGTTTTACAGCACGAGCGGCGCCGTAGCAATGAGTTCGCACGTAAATTCTTACATGTACAACGTGCATTCTGTATAAATGTACACTTTGTCGCTAGTGCAAATTTTGTTGCTCTGATCAAAATATAATCTTGTTGCTTTTTTCACCGCAACTGCCCATCCTGGCGTATTTTTTGTGTGACTAAGTTTGGTGTAATTATCCTCAGTACGCGACAGTTGACAAGCTGCTCCTACGCAATATATTGACATAAAAGACCGAGGCGTTAAGATTTGTCCCTCACCGTCGCATGTGTGCACAAACAAAAAAGAAATATTCTTGAAAGGAAAAGTGACCATGAAATAAAACGCCCACCCACAAGTTGTTTGTTCCGTACTTTTCTGTTTTAAAATGTCCGATCTGGCTTTGTTAGTTTTAGGTGGATTACTTCTTTACTTCCATGTTTTTTGGCTCCATATTTGCTGAGCATATTTTTTATATGTGTTCTACATTTCCATATTTCTTCGAGTGCTATTTCTTTTGATTTAAAAAAAATCGAGCAATGACATATTTCTTCGAGTGCTATTTCTTTTGATTTAAAAAAAAATCGAGCAATGATAGCAATTATGCCACATTTCTCAGAACATGCGAATAATATTTATATAAAATGTTTTATTGTTCTTGTTCTTTCCATTTGACACTTATGTATTTTCAGTTATTAGTTATAAACATCAGCTAATGGTTTCAGGTATTAGCTTTGTATATACTAGTTAATTGTTACGTATGTATTATACATATTGTTAATGCCTTAAAAATCATATAGATTTGGTCTAGGTGCAACCTCAGCCCCCCCCCCCCCCCTACCCCCCCTTCCGGAGAAAAATTTCTGCCTACTCCCCTAGTCCTGATCTAGCGTGACCAGTTTTCTAAATGATTAAACCTTTAAAATTCTAAAAACCTAGTTTCTACTATTCGATTTTCATTCGAGCCGTGACCTACCTAACTGTTTTTGAACACTCCAGAACGTCTGCGGCCGCGGCGCAACAACTGGACACGTCGCTTCATCATCTTAAATCGCGTTTGTACCCAAACGCGTCACAAAAATAATGTAACGGGGATTTCGATGTTGAAGCGGCACCTTTGAATTGACGTACTGCTATAAAACTGTTGCTGGTTAGAGGTGTAGCGCAAGTGGTGGTTCTGAATGACGCGTCTGAGGCGATGTATGTTATAACGTAGCGACTCGAGTGTCATCAGTGCTGCGTCACGAGGTGCTCTGTAAGGTTCAAAACGACGCTTGCCGTCTGCTGATATTCCTAGCCTCCTGCTGTAATGCGAAGCTCCAGACGACCTTCAGCTACTATACACGGCTTTTTCAGATAGCGATCCCGGGAGGCATCAAGGGGGCCCTTATTTTTTTCACCGAATCTCTGTTAGTTCATTCACCGCCTCCACTCCCCTCCTGTCATCTAAGCCGGGTTGTATCAAGTGCATCTCAGTGAAACGTAACGCGGGCACTGTGCAGCCTATGGGCCGACTGGTATCCTTGGGTGACGGTATTTAAACCTCCCGCAAACAACCTCCAGTGGCAGAGCTCCGCTCGGACTGGGAGCGGACTCGAGTGCACTTTCGGATTGCAGTCGTCATGCGGATTCTCTGGCTACTTCTGCTGGCGGCGGCCACCTCCGGTAAGTGCGCACGCGTGGCCCTCAGGCAGCACCAGGATTCTCACCGACCGGATTCTGATCGAACGAGAATCAAGTGGTGAATTATAGTTTGTACCGTGCATTGGCAGACTAGAGTAAAAAAAAAATCATGCACCCCTCCGTCTAACGAGTATTATGGTTGCACGGGAAGCTTTCTCGTGATGGATTGTTTGGTTGGCCAATCCCACACTGCGAGTGCGTGCTACTCTGGAGAGAGAGAGAGAGAAAGGACTTTATTGGATCTCCTGCAGTCGGGGACGGGTCAGGCCTCGCAGGCATAGAGTTAATACTACTGCTCGCAGGGCTTCACCATCCCGTAGTCTTCGCCGCTCACTGCGGCGTCGGGCCGACCCCGAGGCCTGCGTCTGGTCGGCGCGGGCTACTTGGAGTGCCGCCGCTGTCTCCCCTAGCCCTCGCTCCCGCAGGAGGAGGCCGAGAGGAGTGCGGGTTCTCCTTTCGCCGTTGCTTGCCCAGTGCAGCCTCGAGCCGCTGGATAGCCCTTAGCTGGTGTTCGCGCTCCGAAGAGCCGATCGAGTCCGTAACGTCCGGAGGGAGGGTCGGCCTCCCGTCACTCGCGTCGTGTCTTTCACAACCCCACATTAGGTGGGTCAGGTCCGCGGTCACTCGCGCACAAACACTGCACACACAGTCTTCATACAGGTCCGGGCACACGTGGCGCGCGAGCGCCGGCGTCAGCACCGTCCGAGTCTGTAGTTGCCGCAGAAGCACGGCCTCCCTCCTCGCGAGCCCCGGATGGGGCGGAGGGTAGGCCCGCCTCTCTTCCCTGTACCAGCGCAGCGTCGCGCCGTACGTGGTCAGGGGTTCCGCGTCGTAGTCTTCTTCTTCGCTCGATTCCTCGTCGACGTCGGCGTCCGTCGCTGGCACGGCTCGGCACGTGGCGAGATCACGGGCCGCGGCGTCGGCTACCTCGTTGACGTTTCGGTGGCCATTGCGGAGCTCCCGGCCCATGTGAGCCGGAAACCACCGGATGGTCGTGCTGGTGTTCCTGCGCGCTCCCTCTCCGATGCCGGAAAGGACGCGCATCGTCGTCTTGCACACCGTGCCCCTGGCGAAGTTGGCTATCGCGGACTTGGAGTCGCTGAACACCGTCTTCGTCCCCGGGTGGAGCAGGGCCAGCGCGATCGCCGCCTCCTCCGCCTGTCTGGCGGACTTGGCGCGCACGCTGCCGGCGCTCAGTAGTTCTCCCGTGGCGGCTCGCACCGCCACCACCGCGTAGGCGTCGTCTCGGTCCCGATGTTTGGAGGCGTCCACGAACACCGCATCGCCTCTCTCGTTGTACTCCTTGGCGAGCGCGCACGCCCGCGCCATTCTCCGTTCCGAGTTCCGTCCCGGCGCGACGTTCTTCGGGAGCGGGGGCACCACCACGCTGTTGGCTATGTCGTCTCGTAGCGGGATCAGCTCGTCCTCCTCCTCGAAGGGGCAGCCCAGTCCTACGCGTTGCAGCAGTCTCCGGCCCGTCCGGGTCGACCCCAGGCGTTCCAGCTGCGCCACTCTCTGCGCCTCGCTGATCTCCGCGAGCGTGTTGTGCACTCCCAGAGACGCGAGGGCCGCGTTGCTCGTGCCGTTGAGTAGGCCCAGGGCCGCCCGGTATGACTTGCGGATCGCCGCGTCGATCTTGGCTCGTTCCTGGGTCCTCCATTCATGAAACGCTCCCACGTAAGCCACCTGGCTCACGACGAACGCCTGCAGCAACCGCAGCAGGCTCGCTTCTCTCATGCCGCGCGCTCGCGTCGCCAGTCGCTTGACGAGGCGCGTGGCGATGCCCATCTTCGTGATCAGCCGTTCCACGGTGGTGTACTCTGGAGGTACGCTAACTGTTCTAGAATACCCACAGCAACTCTCGGGTCTGCACTCCGTATGCCTCACGTTTGGTTTGGGGTGTACGGCGTGAAATACAGGAAGATACACGGGTGTATCAGGGGTGCAGCAGGGGTGTACCTGCTGCTTGGCGTTCTCTTCGATTGTGTAGAAATGGAACAATCGGATAGAGAGAGAGAGAAAGAAACAACTTTTATCAAGCTGAGCTAATTACGACGTCTTCTTAGACGCTGTCGGTGGAAATAATTCCCTCTTCACGGGAGCCATATGGTTCTCTAGCCGCCTGGCCCCCGGAGATCAGGACGAGCTGGTCTTCCAGGGCGGGGATGGTTAGCATGGTCTCCAATCGCTCAGTAAGGGAGGATGAGGGATGGGGTGGGGTAGTGGGAAAGGTGAGAGGCGGGAGATTGGCATGACGAAATCGCATAGTCCAATGACGTATTGGAGCGTGCGTAACTGAGTCTTGCGTAACTGAGCGTGCGTAACTGAAGGTAAGGGTGCGGGAAAGATCATGCCTGTATCTTCCCGTGATTCACTTGCTAAGCGATTTGTGAGAATCTGGGTAACGTCACCTCTCCGTCCTGTAATGGTTCCTAAGGTCCATATAACTAAGTATGAACTGTGGCTCACCTTCCTCTTCCCCAATGTTTCATCTCTCGGGTGAACTGGTGGGCAAATTTGTTGCCACCCAGCCCAGAGTGAGCCGGCGTCCATATCAACTCAACTTTCCTTTCAGATACGTCGCGTTTACTCTTGATAATGTCTAGTTTCGCAAGAGACACCCACCCTTTTCTGTAGCTGTTATACGCCTTTTAGGAGTCAGTGGGAATTGTTCCCAGCTTGGGCTGGTGCGAGTGCTAGCGCTATCGCAACCTTTTCTGCCACCTCCGGAAAAGACGTCTCAAAGGAGGCGCAGGTTACGAGAACATCACGTGTCGTAACTGCCAGCGTGGCTTTCCCTGAAAACTTGGGTAACGAAGCGTCTGTGAAGAGAGAGACCCCCCTCTTCCTCTTCTTCTATTTGACCCAGAGTCTCCGTCAAGGCCGCTATTCGAGATGCTGTGCGGCCGTCGTTACGACCCGGCCTCATGTTTCGAAGCAGAGGCCGTATGCGCCCACACTCTTAGGCAAAAAGGACGAAAAGTTTTCCTTCTTGGGGAATAACGGCCTTCAAAACAATCATTACAGTTTGGATATAACCAAGCAGACAAAAATCACAAGTCGTCGTTACATTGAGGTTTTCGTTACATGCAAGTTTAGCGTTAAGGCTTTCGTGAATGAAACTGAAATGAAACCAGACATCTGGACATCAGTGCCGGTGAACTCACCATTCAAAGATTGATTTCACAGTGGAAAACTGCGTGATTGTCGAGTGCTGCTTTCTCACGAGTTTAATCACTACACGGCACTCCGAAGGGGCAAGGTCATTTACCATATGCGCAAAAGTTACTCAAGCATCTCTTTTACCTTTTGACACTTTTCGGTGCGTCAACAGGTTTAAAAGACCAAACGTATGCTAAAAGAGCTCCTTTTTGCAAACCCGAAGCTTTTTTTCCGCACTCAAAATTGTTGAGAGGTTGCTAGCTGGGATAATTTACCGGGCACCGACGTTCTTCTTTCTCGCTGGCGGGAACGGAATTTAAAATTTCGAGTTGGTCTTGACAGGACCAAAGTTTTCGTTTTCTGGCAGCAGGACCGACACTAAAGGTAGCAGCGGCGACGCGCAACTACACGGCGACAGGCAGGCCTAGCACCTAATCGACCCCCCACTCACACGTCGAAACGCGCAGTAGTGTGGGGTGCGAGAGAAATTCATCATCATCATCATCATCATCATTTAATTACCCTTAAGGGCCCTGACGGGGTATTACATAAGGGGGGGGGGGGTCGAACAAGCATGTGCCAAGGCAATTGCAGGCCAAGAACAAAGTTTCAATCAATCAGTCGATTACAGAGTATAGGGAACAGTACATTTGTCACACATGAAAGGGACAAGGTTCGCAAAAAGGCAATTTAATGCCTGACAAAGTGCCGCAACCTGTCCCAGTCAATAAAGCACACAAGGAGCATGTTTGAGACGTAAAAAAAAAAGTTAAAATCATCTGGCTTCACTACTTACTAAAAGTGACACATCCGTACACGTCGATTTTTAAAGTCAACCAAAGTTAAATTCATCTGTCTTCACAACTTACTAAAAGGGACACATCCATACACGTCTATTTTTAAAGTCAGCCTGAGGAATGCGAACTAAAATGAAATTGGCAGAAAAAAGAAGAAAAGAAAAAGAAAAACGAAAAAGAGAAACAGAAGAAAAGAAAAACAAATTTACTGTTGAAGCTTTAGTAGATGTGTGTGTATTGTCTTTTTAAACGAAATTACTGAGCGGCTTTCTTGCACCATGGTTGTAATGGCTGGATGAGCATTCAATAGTTCAGTGATCATAAACGTTAGCTTTTGTGTACCGTAGTTTGTCCGTATTCTCTCACAGCAATATATTATGCGTCTAAAGCTGTATGTATGCTGTCTTTGACAATATGCATTGTGAAATGCGACCCCGTCAGATTTCAGTTTATCATATATGATCATCGCTATTTTTTTCTTTAAGATATTCTCAAACGTTAATATGTTGTGCTTGTGAAAGAATGGAATAGAATGCGTTCTAGGTTGAACGCCTTCAATTATCCGCACTATTCTCTTCTGTAGTTTATAAATGCTTTCTTTATTTGTTTTAGTGGTCGTTCCCCATATTAATAGACAGTAATGAAAGTAGAATACAATTCAAGAATTGGAATTACAGGACAATAATAATAACATAACTCGTTATACAACTAATAGCATGATTCAAAGTGGCATAAAAATGTGAAAAAGGCAACTGGTTACACACAAATTACGAAGGTACGGTTGACAAATGAGTTTCGAGTAAGCTTTTAAACATTAGAGTATTACGCTCATTGGCTATTGCATTTGGAAGCCGATTCCAATCCTCAATTGTTAACGGAAGAAAAGATTTGTTGAAAGCGTTAGTTGAACCTTAGGCCGGTGAGCAGGACAGGGACCTTCTGATGAAACCTAATGTTTTGGAGGCGTCGGCCGTAAGCTGTGCGATATGGTCAGTCCATGTTAGTTTGCTGTTGATGAGTACACCCAGGTATCGGTACGATTCTGCTAGAGCGAGATGGTTAGACTGCATGCAAGGAATAAGTATAATGCTTACGGGAAACTTGCATATATTTACATTTGGAAATATTAAGTTGCATCATCCACAAAGAACACCAATTTTCAATTACGTTTAAATCATTTTGGAGGGCAAGTTGATCAGACCTATCCCGTATACGGCGGTAAATGACACAATCGTCTGCAAAAAGACGTATGGAAGATGTAACAGTTGAGGGAAGGTCATTAATAAAAATTAGAAATAGGAGAGGGCCAAGGACGGAGCCCTGAGGTACGCCAGATATTACATTTGTAGTCGAGGAACGGTGACCTCCGATGACTGTGTATTGGGATCGATTAGTGAGAAAGGCTTGTATCCATGACAGTATGAGCGGGTCGAGATTAAGGGAGGAAAGTTTAAGCATAAGTCGTTGATGAGGAACGCGATCGAACGCCTTAGAAAAATCGAGGAAGATGACATCAGTTTGAAATGAAGAGTCGAGGTTTAAGTGGAGGTCCGTCGTAAACTCAAAAAGTTGTGATTCACAAGAAAAACCTGGGCGAAAGCCATGCTCATTTTTAAAAAGAAGGAGTTGTTTTCAAGATGGGTGGCCACGCTAGAGTAGATTATGTGCTGAAGCAGCTTACAAGGTATAGAAGTTAAAGAAATTGGACGATAATTTGAAGGATCAGATCGACTACCCGCTTTAAATATTAAAGATATGCTGCTTAGCTTCCAGTCATGCGGAATGGTACTGTCTTTTATCGTTTGCGTGAATATTATTTCTAATATTTTGCTGGAAAGCGCTAGCGTACCATTAAGTATTTTAGCTGTGATATTATCTGGTCCCGGGGCACAAGATATTTTGTTTTTCTATAAGTTCAGCGTTACCCGACGCAGTGATACAAATCGGAATTTGCTAAGTTAGTGCGCTCCTCTATCCTATTCTTCAGAAAAATGGCATAAAACAACGACTCACCAACGTTGCGGATCCGTTGCACCAAGGTTCACCATCGCAACGTTTTCGTTGCATACAGGTCGCCAACACATTGGCTTCAATGGAAGTGGCAATGGGGACTTGAAAAACTTTGTTAAATCCAGGAATTCTTTGCATGGAGGTTCGTTTGGTCGGTTCCGATACTCCCCAAGGACGAACTGCTGAAAGGAGTCGCAGAAAAGAAAACCCAGCAACAGCAGTGATCGGGCCACCGACTCTCGTAAAATTACCCCAGGTATCCAATGCGCTACCACAAGGCCATGCCGCTTTTTTTGTTTGTTTTGTCATTTATTTATTGCACTACATGTCAGTGTAGTGCCGCGGTGCAGCGGTGTAGAGGGTTCAGCGGTGGCGTAGAGGTAGAGAATCAGGCATTCCTTAGACATTACTTGAGAGGCTGCAACGAAATGCGCTCGATCTTCTGCAGGCTTCGAGGTCGGCAAGGAGTACGTGTACAGGCACAAGGGAACCCTCAATGTCCTCAACCGAGACCATCCTCAGCAACTGACGGGCGTCGCCTTCCGCAGCAAAGTTCTGGTTCAAGTCAAGCCCGACCACACACACTTCAAGGTAAGCAGGGAAGAAATACTGAACTCTGCTGTTGCCATACGAAATGATTTTCGGAAACATAGAATAATTTCATGGGGGTGAGGTTCCGCCAAGGATATTTAACATAATTCCGCAGAACGTTCTGCGAGCTTTGGGGGATGAGCCACCAAGGTGTTCCGCTGCAGATGTACGGCTCGAGTCTTGTAACTCGGTATATTGCGCGGGAAGCAGGTTTTAAACTTCATTGACGATTGCGCAAAAAGTTCTCAGTCATTAACAGTTCAAACATTCGGGTGCTCCGATATCATGGGCATGGCTGAGAAAAACCGCATCAGGATGGTATAATGGCATAGGAGCAGACAACCACTCTAGGTGTCTGCAAACTACACCTGCAATCGCATTAACAGGGCATCAGGCGTGGGATCTCATCGAGTGGGGATCTCCCTTTTCCTTCGAGGCACTAGCACATAAAAAACATTAAGTGTAATGGAAGTTTAAAATGCCACTGACGGTGTTCCCGCTGCATGCACTAGCTTTTCTACAGCCACTAGCTTAAAATAATAAGTCAGCGTCACTTCCGTAAATTTTTCGTCGGGGCTACATTGATGGCAGGAGGAATAAACCAAGCTGCTTCCGTTTTCAGTACTGAACACTTTCGTTGGGGAACTGACGACACCCTTAATCGTTCTGCTGTGAGACATCCTGCATGAGGTACGGAGGTACACGGAGCTGTGCTTACTCCTGGACGTTTCGTCGTAACGTACATTTCAGATCGTGAACTTCGAGGCTGACACGTACGACTTCGAGGATGTTGGCCTCGGTGAACACGAGTTCAACTACAAGTCCAACGAAAACCTTGTCGGCGCCCTCGAGCACCCCTTCGCTGGAAAGTACCACGAAGGAAAGGTACTCCGCAGTTTCTACACCTTACTGGCTAGCTAATTGTTCGCCGGGATGACATCCCAAGTTCCGATACTGTTTTGTATAGTAACGTACCGCTGAAATAGTCATGAAACGTGTAGTTTTGTATACTCCCATATATTTACTGACAGAGTGGTTGTAGATGAGGACGCCGTCTACGACGACGACTCGAAAGTGTATTTTGCACTCCTTACAGCTGCTTAAAACACGTACTGCCTCTTAAAACACTTACAAAGTGCGGTTGAGGTGTACCCTTAAATGTTTCATGCAAGAGTTAAGCCTGAAGCTTAAAAAGGGAAAAAAAAACTGCGTGAAACAGTCAGTTGAATCACACTTCGTTTTACTCGGCCAGCCAATGTAGGGCAAACCAGGTCATAATAATCAGTTTTATGGTGTTATTTTTTTAAGTAATGACGCCTCGGTGTCAAAGCTTCGGAAAAACTCTGTTTTGTAAATTCTCTTCTTACAACGCGCCTGAAATTAAGTTGTATCGCATGCGCAAATGAATGTTTCAAGCGCGCACGCTGAGGTATTGTTTCATACAATTTTTTACGTTTTCTCTAAGCAGACGACTAAACATAAACAGTTATAACATTCTCTAAGAAAACATCAAAGTCCCACATAGGCTACTTTACTATTCATGGCTGTCCGGTTCCGCTCTGCTGGTTACAAAAACTGAGTATTTCGTCGTTAATTTTACCCGGCCAAGCGGGTATAAAAGAGCACAGTGAGACCTTGTGAGCAGGCCAAGAAAATCGACAGATTTAAAGGAGTTAATTAAAGCTGATCCCCCTTCATCTCTGCCCTGTTGCAGCTGGAAGAGATCGAGATCGGCAAGAACGAGCCAATGTGGGTGCGCAACGTGAAGAAGGGCATCCTCTCGCTGTTCCAGCTTGATCTCGTCAATGGCCGCCACGAGCACCCTCGCACCAAGGAGTACCACGTCAAGGAGGTAAACCCGCCAAATTTGAAACTAAATGTCCACCGGTGGTACATTTAGCCGGGCGATTCAGATCGGTGGTGCATGTATAGGATACATCATATATATCACTGGACGAATATCTGTAAAAAATTTAGCGCTCGATAACGGAGTTGCGTACTTACTTCTGATTGAATACTCGTGGAGAAAAACGAAATATACTCGAGGCAAAAGGGAGGGCAGTTCTCACACTAAGATAGCGCCTATGGCATGAACGCTGGCTCTCCCTCGCCAAAATGAACATTACACCCAGTTACAACCAGATTCGACACGGGATGAGCAAGAGGGTGAATAATAGAACCCTGCAGCCCAATGTATCCGGTCCAAAGACGCGGGTTTGATTCCCGGCCACGGCGGCCGCTTTTCTGATTGAGGCGAAAAGCGAAAACGCCCGTGGGTTTGATATTTTGGCGCCCAGGTGGTCAAAATTAATCCGAAGCGTTCCACTACGGCGCTCCTCATCGCCTGTGTAGTGTCGGCGCGTTAAACATCACAATCAATCAATCAATCAATCAATCAATCAATCAATCAATCAATCAATCAATCAATCAATCAATCAATCAATCAATCAATCAATCAATCAATCAATCGGTCGGTCGATCAGTCGATCGATCGATAAATCAATCAATCGATCGATGGATCAATCAATCAGTCAATAAATCAATCAATGAATCAGTCAATCAATAAATCGCGATTAATCAATTGATTAATCAATCAAACTAATTTATTTATTTATTTATTTATTTATTTTAGTACCTCAAAGGCCTGGACGACAGGCATTACATGAGGGGTGAGCTCAAAAGAAAAATCACTGGCAAAAAAAAAAAAAAAAAAAAAAAAAACCACACGAGATATTAACAAAGCATTTGACAAACAATTGATTTGAAAAACTGCAGGGGAGGGCGGGTCACAAGTGGAGAAAAAAAAAATAAAAAGGCGGAAGGAGTGGTAAAAAGTTTATGCAATACACACAGAATAAAAAAATTCACAGGTGAAAAATCACGCGAGACATGAGCGAACTTGACAAGCAATTGATTTAACAAGTAGGTAGGCGGGTCACAAGGGGAAAAACAAAGAGCAAAAGCAATTAAGAAGAAGTTGAAGATGCCATAAGAAGGATCAAAGCAATTTTTAAGGACATGTAGATAATCGATAACGTGCTATCGGGGAGAAAGAAATGCACGAAACTAAGCGAAGTCAATCGGCTGGCATTTTTAACAGCGATTGCCTGAACTGTACTGTATCTCTAATCTGCGCCAGTTCCTGCGGGAGATCGTTCCAGTCTTTGGCTGTGCGAATGAAAACAGAGTGTGCAAATGTAACGGTTTTTGGCCGCGTATACGATACTTGGAAAGTGTTTTTGCTTCGGCTAGAAAAACTTGCGCGACGTATGACGTATTCGTTAGGTGACAGTGTGTAATAATATTTATGGAAGAGTGCTAGTCGGGCAAGCTTTCGGCGGTGACTTAGAAGTGGAAGAGAAGCACGCTGTTTTAGCTGGGTTACGCTCGTAAAAGATGAATAATCTGAAAATGCAAACCTGACTGCACGATTTTGCACTGCTTCCAATGCCTGAACAAGGTACTTTTGGTGGGGATCCCAGATAGCGGCTGCATATTCTAATTTTGGGCGTACTAGGGTTCTGTAGGCTAGTAATTTTAGTTCTGGAGGGGCCAGTTTTAAATTGCGTTGGAGAATACCGAGAGTTTTGGATGCTGCAGAAACGACAAATTTAGCATGAACGGACCAGGTCAGATCATTTGTTAGATGTACACCTAGGTATTTGTACGAGTTAGTAGGTTGGAGTACCGAACCGTGGAGGGAGTAATTGTAATTTAGTGGGTTTGCGCGTCTCTGGAAAGATATGGTTTTGCATTTCAGAACATTTAGCGACATTTGCCACTCGCTACACCAATTTTCAATAGCTAAAAGGTCTCCTTGTAAGGTTAATTGATCGTCGCGGCTATTTATTCTGGTATATATCACACAGTCGTCCGCAAAAAGCCGAATTGTATTAGTTACTCGGGAAGGAAGGTCATTGATATATATTAGGAACAGAAGTGGTCCGAGTACAGTGCCTTGTGGCACTCCAGAGTGCACTTTGGTAGTATTGGAAGCAGTGTTGTTTACGACTACATATTGTTTTCTATTAGTAAGAAAGTTACATATCCAGGCTAATACAAATGAATCAAGGTTCAGCTGTTTTAATTTATGCATCAAACGACGATGAGGAACTTTATCAAATGCCTTTTCGAAGTCCAGAAATATTGCGTCGGTTTGAATGTTATTATCAAGGTTTGTATGCAAATCATGAAGGAATGTAGCAAGCTGTGTTTCACACGACAATCCTTTCCGGAAGCCGTGCTGTGACTGATGTATGAAATTGTTTTCTAGGTGATTTATCACATTTGTAAAAATGATATGTTCCATAATCTTTGAGGGAATGCTGGTTAGCGATATTGGACGATAGTTACGTGGCGAAGATTTGTTACCACTTTTAAAGATTGGGACAATTTTTCCGAGTTTCCATTCCCAAGGTACATGGCCAGATGATAGTGATTGGGAGAACATCATTGTCAATAATGCGCTTGTCACATCTATTGTGTTTTTAAGTATTTTTGATACGATGTTATCGGGCCCCGCAGCTGAAGAATTCTTCAAGCTTTTGATTAGGTAGGTGATTCCGTTGGTGTCAATTGTAATGGGGGGCATATTATTCAGAAAGACAGTGTGGTCTGCTGGGAAGGTAGTGGTGCGCTCTTTCGTAAACACGGAACAGAATACGTCATTAAGTATGTTTGCGCAATCTTTATCGCCTAGCGTTTCGTCTGAGTTGCCGGATAAAATTATTGAAGAAGAAGTGGACGGAATAATGGTTCGCCAAAACTGCTTGGGGTTAATCTTGAGCATGTTAGGTAAGCTGACGCGAAAAAACTGATATTTGGCAGTGCTAATGGCTTTTTTTAGTTCTATTTCCGCCTTGTGGTAGGATTCCCATGCTGACTTCTGGTTTTTCTTCCTTGCTGTTTTAAACAGGCGTTTTTTCTTGCCTATCATTCTTTTAATTGTCTTAGTGAACCAAGGGGCTGATGGTTTTTCTTTGATTGTGATTGTTGGTATGAATGTTTCACTCAGTTCGGTTATTTTAGATGAAAGAAGATGCCAGTTCTCCTGTACAGATCGGTCATCGAATCCTTCTTTGAAAGAGTGGTAGAACTCTTCCAGTGCCGTGTTAATAGCTTCATAATTCCCCCGATCGTAGAGTTTGATTCGTTTGTTTCGGGATTTCTCAACTATAAGGTGCGTTGTAAATGTTGCTAGAATAACTTTGTGGTCACTTAATTCCTGCAGGTATAAGACCGATTGCAGACTGCTTGGGTCCGACAACAGTATTAGGTCCAGAATGTTGGATGTGGTTGCTGTTTCTCTAGTAGCCTGCGTGATCACTTGAGTTAACTGATAGTTTTCTAAGCAGTTTAGAAATTCATTACATTCTGAATGTGGATAGATGGTGCAGTTATCTCGCCAATTAATGTTTGGATAGTTAAAATCACCTACGAGAATGAAGCTACCTTTTGGAAATTTTTTGTGTAGTAGGTCAAGGGCATCGTTAAGATGGGTGGGGAAATCGTAATCTGGCTTAGGGGGGCGGTAACACACACCAAATATCGTAGTGCCTCGAGGGCTTTCGCACGATATCCAGAGCGCTTCAAGGGGGCAGTTTATTTCAATTTTAGAGTGACGGACAGATCTTTTTACTCCTATTAACACACCCCCACCACGTTGCAGTAATCGGTCATGTCGGTAGACCAGAAAGTTCGGGAGCGTTGGAAAGATTTCGGAGTCGATAATAGCGGGGGATAACCAAGTCTCAGTCAGCATGACGATGTCGCATTCCGAAGTCTGTATTAGGTCAGTTATCTCATCACGTTTGGGCATGATGCTTCTAATGTTAGTGTAGAGAATAGAAAATGATGAACAAGAATTTGCACGGGCTGGCTGGTGTAGCTTAGGATTTGGTTGCGCTTGAGATGACTCTTTTCTTTTCGCCTGATTCGGTGGTAGCTATTGTGTAGACGATACGGTCTCCTTTACTTGGCTAGTGGTCATATCGTAGTAGAATGTTTTTTTCCCGATCAGTAGTTTTTTGTGACGCAGTTTGAAAGGGGCGTTGTTCTGGCGCGCAAATTGGAGCAGCTCTTTACGTATGAAACGTGTAGCATTGCAAAAGTCCTCACCAACGCTGTAGGGCGTATCTTTAAATTTGACGCCCTTAGATAACACCGTTTCCTTCGTTTTGGAATTCGTGAGTTTAACAATTATTGGTCGTTTTTTTTTATCTTGAGGCTTTCCGATACGGTGCGCTCTTTCTATTTCGTGAGGCTCAAGAGTTACTTCGAGATGCTGGCTACAAATATCTGTGATAAGTTTTTCACTGTCGCTCCACGTTTCGGAGTCGCTTTCATCGACGCCAAAGAATATTAGATTGTTGCGGCGGGATCTATCTTCTGCATCGTTTAGTCTGTCATTGATGTTAGAAAACGCCTTTGCTGATTCGTTTGCGGTAGATTGTAACTTTTTAATGTCTGTACGGATAGAAGGCAAGTTAGAACACTCAGATTCCGTTTTGGAAATTCGAGTGACTAGGTCGGCTATGGTTTGTTCAGTTGTGGTAAGTCTGGCATTTATATTCTTCAGTTCAGCCAAAATAGCGGCTTGACCTTCTTCGAGCTTGGTTAGTATGGAATGTACGTCGTCGTCCGATTCGCTGTGTGCGTTTTGTCGTGTTTTAGGCCCTGGGTTCGTTTCCACATCTCCCGAGAGTAATAATAGTTGGCCAACAACATCAGTACACTGGGAAAACAGGGTAACAAGGCACTGAGGGCTCGGCAGCTGCACCAAAAAACGATTGCTGGTTTTTTTTGCTAGGAGAGGTTCGTATGTACGCACCTGCGTGAGGAAGACAAAGGGCGTCAAGCGATGCATCGTGTCAGAGGCACAGCCACCGAGCCCACAAGGCGCCGCTCGCGGTGCTCGTGCTTTTATGTCCAGGTGCGCTGTCGTTGTTGATGAGGGTGGTACTTCCAGATTGTCGGGGAGGGGTATAGCGACGCTGAGGGTTGCTCCATCTAGTGGCGTGGTGGTCAACACTGTTGTGCGGACCGGGAATCCGCTCCAGGAACGGGCAGTTGCTTCTTCGGGGATCGGTCCGGATGTGAATAGGCTTGCAGCGGCTAATACCTGCGTGAGGAAGACAAAGGGCGTCAAGCGATGCATCGTGTCAGAGGCACAGCCACCGAGCCCACAAGGCGCCGCTCGCGGTGCTCGTGCTTTTATGTCCAGGTGCGCTGTCGTTGTTGATGAGGGTGGTACTTCCAGATTGTCGGGGAGGGGTATAGCGACGCTGAGGGTTGCTCCATCTAGTGGCGTGGTGGTCAACACTGTTGTGCGGACCGGGAATCCGCTCCAGGAACGGGCAGTTGCTTCTTCGGGGATCGGTCCGGACGTGAATAGGCTTGCAGCGGCTAATACCTGCGTGAGGAAGACAAAGGGCGTCAAGCGATGCATCGTGTCAGAGGCACAGCCACCGAGCCAACTAATGTATCCGAGACGAGGTTTGCCAGCGTTGCAGCGCAAGCCGAACTTGCGGCGTTGTACCAACGGTCGCGGAACAAGTCGTCGGCTTGAAACGCCTTATTGCTTCTCTCACTCCCGCCCGCGACAATATTGTTGCGAGGATAAACAATTTCTACTCAATCTTGACATTTTACTTTTCTATCCGTGACGTGAATCCAGTAGAGCTGTCGGGAAATGCTATGATCGTACTTTTCCAGCGGTGCTTGCGCGTTTGTGCAGCTTTCAAGACTGCCTGACATCGTCAAGGCGAAGCAGACAACAACTATACACTGTCGTTCGAGCTCGCTGAAACGTTTCTAGTCCGGTGGGTTTGTAGAAATTGTAGCGAAGGCCGTGTCGGCCAGTTTTCGATGTTGCGGTAGCCCCTGAACTCCGAGTCTAGCGGTGTTCCCATATCGGCCTTGTGCCTGCCTCGGGTTCGCTTTGCGGTAGGATCCAATTATGGCGAGTTTATTTTCGTGACGGGTACCAGCTTCCATTATGGCTCTGCTGCTTCTCGACCACGTCTTGCTGCCTCCCCACACGAAGTAGAAGGGATGAACGGGGAGTGGTTCCGCCTTTCTAACTTCAGAGAGATAAGCAGTTTAGATTCGCGCGTGGGTGCAACCTGCCGCATGCCTTCGTCAAGTAGAGCCTGTCGGGTTTGGGGAACTTCCGGTAACGATGAACCCTTCATGAAGCAGGGAACGAAGATGTACTTATACAGATATGGTGTAGGCTCTACGTTTTCCTTCACATCCCTGACTTCACGTTTCCCGAAGCCTGTTTGGATTGCTACCGTTGAAACGTCCTTGGTTGCGGCAGACACCACAGCGTGTTCATCACCCCTGCCGTTCGTTGCGACGCTCGACTTTGTCATTTCGGAAACGTGAAGCTTCCGTTGTAACGATTGCTTGTTCTTTTACAGACTCTTCAGAAACGTTAAGGGACGAATTTCTCAGCGTAATCTTCTCGGCCGTCTTCTGCAGTTCCGGTAGGGGCAAGAAGCACTTCCCCGCGTCGCTTGTAACGTTGGACAGAACGTCCTAAAGCAGTTGTTAGCGGTTCTCCGGACGAGCTCCCGGCCTCACGTTATCACGAGGAGAGGTTGCCGACGACGTGATGTGCGGAAAACGGTAGAATGCGTTTTCCCTTAGTTTTATCTGCGTAATGGACGAGAACATCAAAGCCTCTGGCTGCTGCACGTCGGCCACGTCCGTGTGGTCGCGGGTCGTCACCTCAAAATGGTTCCCAGTCCCCTGCAATTCAGGTGGCTGACCGGTAAACCTGGGAACCTGCAACATTAGTAGTACAAGTTCCGAGGTCTGTGTACGTAAGCACACGTCAGAGGGGTCATTTTGATGAATTGCCCGGCGAACACCTTGGGACACGGTGGTCAATAATAGTGGGCTACATGGCTTGCCTGAAGTGCCGTTAATAGTGACTATCATACCAGGCCGTTGATGGCACGGCAATTGTTCCCGTGGTAAGCCAAGGCATCAGGGTAATTCCGCGCAACTTCATCAGGGTCAAGAAGATCCATATTTTTTTTTCGGTCTCGCACAACGCGGCGTCTTTTCTTTTGAGCTCCTCAATGGCCTCTCGCGGGTCTTGCAGAGACGGTGAGGCGGCTGCGGGAAGATGCGCCCGCTTCCTTGAGCAGCGCGCGGAACTGCGCCGCGAAGGATACGTGGCTGTCGGTGCCTTTTATCCATCGTCCGAATTCGGTCGGTCGTCATGGCGGTCAGGGCCAGCCATGGCAACCTCCGGGCGCGCTAGGCAGTTAACGGCGGTCAAAACAAGGGAGTTCAGCCAACCTCAAGGCGGATGTGACGTTCAGTGGTCTCCTTCGTAGCGTGCGGCCATCTTTCCGGTTTCTACGGCACCAACATGCAACGGAGGAACGACGCAAGACAGAACGGAGCCATGGCGCTCGTAACGGGAATGATAGCTTTAATCGCACGGGAATGTACAATCGTGATGTGTTAAGAAAAACGAACAACGGTTCGCGTGGCTCTCAGCACATGCCGCTCATCCTGGTGATGAGCTGTGTATGCGCAGTATAAACAAGTTGCGAGAGTTCGTGTCCACCCTTGGTATAAAAAGACGATTGTTTGGGGTGTGAGCATCTTGGTTTGTCTTCCCGCCGTGTTCAGAGCCCACTAACACGAGACGGCGCACGTGGTTATATTCCATTCCTTTTGTGATTTCGTGCCGAGCGCCTAGCAAACGATGGGAAGACTGTGGTCTTTGCGTACCAAGGTTGGTCCCAAATTCTCGTAACTTGATCCTAGTGCGCATTCGCTGCCCGTCACCAGGATGCGCGGCATGCATTGAAAGCCACGCGCTCCATTGTTCGTATTTCAATACGAACAACGGATGATTGTACTTGATGATGATGGTGATGTCTGCGGCATACCCGTCGGGAGGTTAGACAGATGGAATAAAAGTGAGGAACATATTTCTATGCACAATGACACCTTTCGTGGATCACAAATTCCGGAAACAGATTTTGCAGGTGACCCCTGAGTTGCTACGAAGAATTTAGTTCACCGAATAAGTCAACATGCCCTCCTTCTGCTTCATTTTTTTCTATCTATTTCAAACAACACTTGTCCCTTGCAGTGTTTAGCTAACGGCGAAATAAAATATTATCGGTACAAGTTTATTTTCACAACCCAAAAACTGGATTCCCGTCAGGAATAGCGTTTAATAGACGGTTCGGCTGAACGCATTGGTGTACTCTTCTCAGCATCTTTAATACCGCCATCTATTGAGCTTGAGCTGTCTATGTTGAATAAGAACGGTGCCGGTACAATGCATCTTGGGGTGTATAAACTTCATTGTACGAATGACCGTTCCGAAAGTACATAACGATTTTCAGATTCCACCGGTTACTCTTGCGACATCCCAAAATTAGTCGCCTCATGAAAACTTATCACAAAACTTATCCCTTTCAAGTGTGTCAGTCATGCTTAGTGTGCTACATCTTTGTCAGTTTCAAGGTCCCTGCAAACGCTGGGACTAAGCATGGTGCTTCGTTTTCTTCCAGGATGGTCTCCACGGTGTCTGCGACACCCTTTACATCGTCCACGAGGAGGACCATGATTACTTGGAGGTGACCAAAGTGAAGAATCTGGAGAAGTGTGAGAACGCGCCACATCACTTGTTTGGACGAGTTAGGGGCAAAACTTGCATCCACTGCGGCGCCGAAGAGACGGTAAGGGGTGTTTTTAACAGCGAAGCTGTTTCGCAAATCGTAATTTTTCTGCCCGCAGTTCAAAATACCAAAAAAATGCCGAGAGCTCGGAAGTGAGCGCGTGCCTCGCGGTGACCACCCAGCGTCCCCGGCGCACGTTTGTCAAGCCATTCATATTCACTTAGGGAGATTGGCCAAGATTGTGACGACCGCCCGGCAGTTTAAAAAACCAAGAAAATGCCGAGCGCCCCTGTGTGCGTGACTTTGGGCGACCGCCCAGCGTCCCCGGCAAACGTTTGGGAAGCCAAGCATACCCACTTAGGGAGATTGGCCAACATTGGTAAAAAAGAAAAAACCTCCGGCGTTCGCCGTAATCTTGGCAACACTTGCTGAGAACGAGAAAGACACGTCATGGCGTACACCCCTCCAAGGTGATGTTCAATGATTATCACTTCCAAATAAATGAAGGAAGCTCACACTTATAGCAACCATGATGGAGTGGAGGTCGTTGCGGCAGCAAAGAAGAAGCAAATCGGCTGCAATACTGAACCTAAACCCTTGTGGTGGTCGTTAAAGTTTCGTACAGCTTCGATACCTTCAAATCTTACGCGTTCGCGTGAGCTTTCTTCATCTGTGCCTTCTTTTTTTCTTTTCAGCACCCCTTCACAGAAACGTCCCAGGTGTACTATGAGCTCAAAGGAACTGCCCAGCAGTACGTGATCCAGCTTGCCTGGGCCGAGTCCGATAACCAGTTCAAGCCATTTGGCGAAGGCAAGGAGCACCATATTGTGCTGAAGTAAGTCCCTCTTCTACGACATAAATGTTTCGGGGAAGCGCAGTAATTCCAAGGTGCGCATACAAAAGCCCCCTAGAAGGGCGTCGGAAACCGACGAGCATTGGAGCTTGTTAGTCACACCCATGGTATTGCAAACAGCAGATGAGAACCGGAAAGGGTGGTGGTGGTGGTGGTGATTACTAAGACGATGGCTACCACGACGATCATGCCTTGAATGGATGCGGACACGTACCTGCCAGGAGGGATTAGCCCGGGCCAAACAAACCTGCCAGTCACCCATTGTTGCCAGCCATCTTCGCACCTGTTTTTAACATGAACAGGCTCCAAACTACCAAATTTGCTGTCAGTGAAAGGTACGAAATCTTCCGGCGGGAGAAGGCGACTGTAAGCATATACCGTTTCTGAAGTTCCCACAAAAATATTATAATCCCACTAAGACTCGTACAGCTCCGTTTCTCGGTTTGCAGGCCACGGTGGATCAAATGCTAGCTGTAATGGTTTGTTAAAGAGAATATTTAGTATTTAGGCACGCCTGAACAGTACGAAAAGGGCTAAACGCCATTACGCGTTACTCGTCAAGCTATGTTGAACCACAAAGCAACGTCCTTCGAACGCTGATTCTCGTTGGTATTTAGGCATTTCTCGGTGAAGAATATCCAACTAACACCACACTTTCGACCTATTTGTTAACGTTTGTGCTGAACCCGCGTTGCATCAAGGAAACATCAAAGATTTCACAATCCGCACCAAAACAGCTCAGCGGTTACAAAACTAACAACTTTGAAGTTTCAATTGTTGCAATGGGCACTGAAGAGCTTCCGCGGATGACTCTCAGGCAACCGTGTTCTTCAAGCTACCTTTTTGCGGTGATACTTAAGAGATGCCCTTTCCGCTTACACAAGAAGAATTGGTTTTACAATTCTCGCTGATTGTTCTTTAACTGCGCATGTTTATCTTTTAAGGACAACAAGCAGGTCATTCGTGCATCCCCTTAGGTTCAGTTTACAGCGCCTTCTTACTCAAGCGTAAACTTTGACGTCGTTGCCTGCTCTCCGCAGCCGCACTCTGGAACTCGAAGCGGAGCACGACGCACCCACCAGCGAAACCACTCTTCCCGAGGACGCCGTGAAGGAGCACTCTCTGGTGCAGGAGTTCGCCACATCCGACCATCTGGAGAACCCCGAAAACCTGAAGCACGTCAACCCGCTGGTTGCGCAGTTCGGCCTGGCTTCAGCTAAGGACATCGTAAGCTACTTTGCTCCCTTAAGTTTTGAATTCACTTGACTTGCCTCTAAGCACAAACACTGAACGTTATACTACCTTATGGAATTACAGTAGGCATAGCCTTTATTTTGTTACAACGTCATGTGCTCTCTTTGTGATTGCTTTTGAGTCACCCACGTGCGCCCAGGGATCCTTGCTGCACGCTGTCTAATCCACCTCCTACCCTTCCACATGCAAATTCTGGCCCCAACTCGGCACCCGATATCCAATGATTTGGGAATGCTCATTTAACTCTTCCCTTGCTCCCATACCCACTCCAATCCCTGATCATGCTGTCCATCTATAATGCCCATAACCAACCTCACTGCTCCGGTGCCATCGACCGCCGAGGGACTTCTGGAATGAGAAGCCCCCTCACCGCCATGGCCCTTGTTAATTAATTCCTGTGTAACATAAATTTTATTCCTCCTCACATTACCCAGAAATGGACAAGATGCCTCAACACATACCCACGATGCCCCTACTGCAACACTGACGTCAAATCAAATCTCCACCACCTAGTGTGGACATGCCCACACTTTGCCAAACATCGCCCAGAAAGTTTAACAAACATTAATACCGACACCCTACCACATGAAGCACATACTGGATTAGACGCATCTTTATTACGAACAATTGCCGCTTTTGCAGTTAAGAGTGGTCTGGCGCGAGTAGTCTAACTGGGGCCGACCCCGGTGAAGACTTCCAGGCCCCCATAACACGAATCCCCTGTTTGAATATGGACCTTGATTAGTAATCCCCTTCCTTCCATCCCTCTCCCCACTCTACGGCAAACGCCCTCCTTGCTCCAATAAAAAGACTCAATCAATCAACCTCCTCCTTCTTGAGCTGCCCACTGAAACAACGTTGAAAACTATTTTTTTTTTTGCTTCGTGTTTTTGCCACGCAGCATATGAGAGTAGGTTTTGAGACGGGAAAAGAGAATAAAGTTGGAAAGCCGGAAAAATGGAGGAAAGTATGAAAGCAAGATAGAGGGGGGGTGCAAAAAGCACAGATAGTCAGGAAACTTATTAGTTTTCGAGTGTACAGGTAGGCGTGCAGGCAAGTTGCGTGCTGAAAGCCGATTAGAGATTTGCAGTATCTCTCTTCCTGCCTCCAGCATTTGTAGTCTTCCGGTTTATCCCACCGGAGACCAACCCTTCTGAGCGCGTCGTTTAGAGCTCCCCTTGTTCACGCGCTCGTCCGCAAGGGATGCTTGGCATCAGCTTCAGGCGCCGGAGCCGGACGCTTGGGACAAGTTCCTGGGTCGTCTTAGGAGTGCTCCCAAGTTCAAGCAACTGAATGTGTGATGGCCATCCCAGCCGGAAGACTCCTGAGAAAAACATCCTCCACCCGGGAAAAATTAGGGGGAGGGAGCAGACACGCGGGGAATTAGGGCACGTATGTCCCTTCTCAGGAGAGATTTCCGTGCTAAAAGACGGGAGCGCGGATCACAAGGAAGGGGTCTAAGGAAGAATTAAGGGGGGTGGGAGTGGAGAAGAGTGTGAAAGATGGTCCGCTAATTGGTTCACTATATGCTGCCCGTGCGCCTTGCACCCAGTGTACACGGATCGTTAGCTGTGACGTTTTGTGGAGGCTGTGAATCTGCTGGCAGATCAGAAGTATCTTCTTCACTTGCTTCAGATGCTTCATAGCACTGAGCGAGTCCGTGTATACATGCGCCTCCGGCATGTTAAGGAGTGCGCTTGCAGCACTGATTGTGTGATGTACAGGCTGGAGCTCCAGTAGCAGCGAGTGTCGGTGGTGTAACAACGCGAGCCTGTAATTTCCGTGTGTGTGGCCCTGTCGAAAGCCCTCCATTCTCTGTCTGCCAGTAGAGCTGCGTCTGTGTACAAAACACAGTGACCTTCAGGAAGTGTGGTATCGGAGGTTGGCGATGGCTGGTCACGGCGACGAAGCTTCGTTGTCTTATTGTTTGACGTTGTTGTGTGCCGCCATGATGGAAGGTCCTCTGAGGTTGAAGTCAAGGGAGGATCATTACAAAAATGTGAATGAAGCGCTGAGGTTCTGGGTATATAAACTTGCTTCCTTGCACTGGTGCATAAGGTCCGTCATAGTATTAAGCTGGACGTGTTGCTATAAGATTGGAATCGGGGTGAGGCGAGGACGTGCCATGGTGGTGCGCATGGCCTTTGTGTTTGTAGGCTCAAGTTTTGCCCATTGTTGCGCGGTGAGTATGTGTTTTCAGTGATGTTCATTAGACATTGAACAGCAACTTTTCACCCCGAAAATAAGGGTGGCTTTTCGCTTTAGCTAGTACTACGGAGGCTATTTGTAAAATATGAGGCTACGGTAGAGCTACTTAGCTATGTACAGACTTTGTCAAACGTTTTAAGGCCCCGCCAGAAGTATCCCGGCAACAACCATACCTAGAGCAACTGCTTAACATCCAGGTGTTTCTGATTTATTTTTGTGACAGCAGGAAAGAAAAGCGCCTTCGCCAGATTCTAGGCCCGAAACCTTCACGTTTCACTATAGAGGTACGCTTGTACTTCAAATTCTTTGTAATCGAGCAACTTTTTGCAATGCCTAGAAACTTTCCACAACGATCATACAGACGTACGCGTGATTTCATTATATACATTATAACATAAAGAAAACATGAACGGAGAAAGAAAGGGTAACTATCCTCACCATATCATGGATTGGCGCTACGGTAATCTCTTCCAAGGAAAGCACGCACCCGGCTACTCTTTCTAAAATCATCGTCTTCACTTCCCAACAGTTCGTGCACGGCCTGGAGAAGCTGGCGCGCCTGGAATACACCGACGAAGACATCAAGGAGATCGACCAGAAGGAGAGCGGAGGCCTGAGCTTCCTGATGCTGTTCCAGATGTTCGCGACTATGAACTACGATGAAATCAACGACGCTTACCGAACCCACGTGGCCAACGCCCCGGACGACATCAAGGATAGCATACGGTAAGGTAGCTCACCAATAAGCGTGGAATCAGGCCCACGTTAACTGTGAGGGGTATGGGAGTCGGCAAGGGGGTGCAATAGGGGCACTTTCCCCCCCCCCTCCCCCTATGCCACACCAGCACAATCCCCCCTTTCCCCCATCCCCTCCCTCTCCCTTGCAATGCAACTGATTTGCCTCCTTCAAGACATAATTTTGCCGACGTTGATGGTGAGGGGTGCAGGGAATTAACGCTGACCTGTATCCTTCATTTGAGTATTAGCCACAGAAATCAAATAAAAGACGTCTAGCATTTAAAAATTGCTTCGATGTCCTAAAGAAAGTCAGGCCATGATACCCTGCAAGGGTGGTAGCCAGGGCAAATTGGTACAGCATAACCGTACGCCGCTTCTTTAATCCCTCACAGGCGCAGGTTTCCGACGGAGGCAATGAACTGGAGACAACCCAAAGCGCTACTACGAACAAAGTTGATAGTTGGCCAATCTGAAAGTATTGAACGGGGAACAACTTAAGATGTTTATTCTGTACCCCTCTTCCTTTGCACTAAGCAATACGTGGGAAAACTGGTCTTTTCTTAAATAAACTGCTCTGCGAACACAGCATAAGTGTTTCTAACGTTGGCACTGGCTATTTAGAAATATGCTGCCTGTGATGCGGCTGCGTGCTTTGGGTCGATCAGCCGGCACAGAAATCAAAACAACGAGAGAGATTAAAAAAAGCCGCGGAGATACCAGGATTAGGTGAGCAGTGTGTCAGTGCCCAGGCAGGAAGCCTTTCACTAAAAAGAACTGAGCTTTCTTTCCACGCATCGCTGATAACAGTGATAAGCAGTGCATAGGGTAGCAGGGGGGGAAGGAGCTAAGCTCCTCCCCTCCCTTTTCGCCAGATCTTAGAACGATTGACAAGTCATGCCTCAAACAACAACAAAAAACTGGCTAAAGTGGCCCGGAGCTTGAGGCTCAATACGACACAGTCATTGACAGCACTCGTCTGCTGGAGGCTAATAGTCGCCTAATTCCTAGTTCGGGCTGTTTCCTTTACGTGCAGAGCACTTTATGGGCCGGGCTTGTCGTCGTACCTCGTCCGCGGTCATGGTGTCATGCGGCGTCACGCACCTAACGAGAGTCACGTGTATCACGCACCCAAACAGAGGCCTCGAAAAGATACCCGCTTGTCCCTACATTCAGCCTTCCGTCTAAACGTTAAGAGAACACTAGAACAAGATGTTTATTAAGGCCGAACAGATCGAAACTCCTACATGTCCCCATTATTTAGCGCAAAGAAAACTGCAGGCACATTTGAGGCGGAATATATGTACTTAACCGGTGGTCCCCGCGTCCATTTAGTTACGAATGTTCGTTGGGGCGATTTTTACGAAAGCCAGCGGGAAAAGGTGGCCGCAGAAAAAAAACGACGCGTTCAAAATGGCGAAGAATGGCTCCAGCACGTGCGTACTGTGTTGTGTTTCTGGTTTGCGGGGAAAGAAAATAAAAAAAAAGTGGAGGTGATAAAAAGCAAGCACAAAAAGAAAAGAACTCCCGCTCGCACTGTTACAGGTGAACAAAAAGCAAAAGATGAAGAAAAGGATGCGAGTTGTTCCGGGAGAAGATTTTCGAGCACGGGGAAGGCGGGAAAATTGAATTGCGTTGAACGAACCTCTGTTCAGTTATTCGAGAGTGGAGAGAGTAAAGGAAGGGAAGAGCGTGAGAGGTGGTATCAAAGAGGGAAAAAACGGCGCCACAGCTCCCCGACTAATCATTGCTCCGCACTTGACAGCTTTCACGTTGAGTGGAACCGCTTTAACGTTTATCTTCCCATATCTTGTTTCTGACACATTACTATCAATGGAGATTTGCTTCCCCTGTAGGCAGGGTTAATGATTTCCTTCCCATAATTTTCTTCGCGATGTCGATTGTATCTCGCGTGATGGCGCTTGCAAGCGAATTTCGAGGGTCACGCAGGAGGCACGATTGCTCTTCCCCAACCAAAGAAAAAATGGAAGCAGCTTGGCTCAGCTAACCTTGGATATGCAAAGCAAAAGCTCGGCTTAGTCTGGTTGAGTCTCGGTTTCGCTTGGTTAACCTTTGATGTAGCTGCATTGCCGACCACGGCTCAAAGCCGTTCGGTCCCGTGCGACGCTGGCAGGAGGAGGCCCGGCCTCGCTTTCATTCTCGGCGAACGCGGCGCAAGATGAGTCACGTCGCCTAAGGCGCCCCAACGGAGCATGCGTGGGAGGCTGTGGGTTTGGTCGGCTGATCGCTGAGCGGCCGCTCCCGTCACCGCCGCGACGGGAGCGGCCGCAATGCGAGCAGAACGACTTAAAATGGGGCCTTGTGCGCCACGCCGACAGCGGGTCCGGCGAATCACCGATGCGCTTCGAGGGGTGTGTCGCCGGGGGTGTGTTTCCGGTCAAAAGGTTAACTTGCGCATCCTCCACGAAACCGCTTGACGAAAGTAGTAAAGAAAAAACATGCATCCCTCAGTCAAGCGACGAAGACGGTTGAACGCGACGCCTTCTCGTGACGGATTCTTTGGTTGTCGTCTGACTGTACCAGACCGATTCGACCATGTCGAAATGGAGCAATGGGGTAGACGCGGGCTTCATAACGCGAGGTGCCCATGTTTTATTGTGCCCACCAGAAGTTTTTTTTCTTCCACTTCCGCGTTTTCACGTTATAGACGCCATCAATGAGACCACTGAAGCTTCGCTTTAGTAATGACCGGAATTATCACATTATATACGATACTTTGAGAGCGTAGAAATCTGTTACGTAAAATAGTCGTTGATTAAAGATTCAGTTGGAAGGCAAAGGACCGAACACTGCTAAACAAATATACATTTCAAGCACCGGAAACATGCACTATAGTTCATGAAACTATTAAGTCATTACTGTCATCGTCTGCATCGATTGCATTCAGCATCCCTTCTTCCCCCTACCCCAACCCTGCAAAACTCTTCCGAAGCCTGTTTTCGACGTCACAAAATCCTTTAAGGTTTTGGATGGCTGAAATGCAGCTGCACCGCTGCATTTGAGATAGATGTCACCTTTCACCTAAATTTGGTCGATTAATGCCCCGTATGTGTAAGCCATGACTGCAGTACGCGATCGCTGTATTTGAAACTTACCCTAACCCAAAATATGTTCGCAGTCATCTGTTCCTGGACCTGCTTGCCGCCACGGGTCTCAACCCGCACGTTACCTTCGGTATCGACTTGATCAAGAACAACGAGTTGAGCGCGTCGGACGCCGACCGCTTCTATATGAAACTGCACCTGAACCTGAAGGAAGTGAGCCCTGCCATGATCAGAGTGATCGCGGTAAGTGCTACGCTTGCTGAACACTAGAAGCTAGAGAAAAGAGCAATAAGGTAGCGTATTTGGGTGAGTTTGAATACGCTCATGATAGTCAGCGCCGGTGCAAACACGCGACAAGAGGGGGAACGACACAAGCGCTTGCGTCGTTCTTACTGTTTCCGTCCCGGGTTTTCGTCTGCGCTGACCCTTATGAGCTCAGAAAAGAGACCGCGTCTGCTTGACTTTTATTTTCCTCTGCACCTGTTTCACCGACTAGGCTCCAGTAGCCTTTACAAGTCGCTCTTAGCACCTCATCGGCGTTGCGAGCGATGTCAAATGTTGCACATGCAATACAATAGACTATATCGCAATGTTCTTGCAGTTGTCTGTGGTACGCGCACCCTCTAGAAACATTAGCCACATCATTGGCCCGTTTAAACTGTCGTGTTGTGTCGGACGAAGTTCTGCTACGTCCTTGACCAGACGAGCCGCGTGCCCAGAAGGTATTTAAGGCAGTGCTGGAATTTCTACAAAGCAATTGCCTGGCAGCGACACAATAGTAGTATAGGCCCTTCTTGATGAACTATAACTCATGAACTACATACGTATAGGCGTGTTATAACCATTATTTCATTTTTCCGCTATCACCTTCTCACTCATCTTCTACCGCAGTCTTCCTTCAGCTTCCCTTTTCCACGCACAGAATAGCTGGCCAGAGCTTATATCATCAGGCCGTCCTTCCTGTGTTTTGCCTCTCAATAAAACTTCTCCCTCACTCTCTCTAGACCCCCTCCATTTCGGCACCTGATTTACGTGTAAATGCTACTGTCCGACCCCTCGAAGCGTTCATTCCACGCCTCTAAAGACCTGTTATTTGATGTGTAATACAAGCAGAAAATGTCGCCGCGGTGGAGAAGTAAAGCGCACTATAACTCGTAATCGTGAGAGATTGACTGATTGATTGATTGGGGGGTTTAACGCGCCGACGCAACGCAGGCGATGTGGTGCGCCCTAGTGGAGGGCTCCAAATTAATTTTGACCACCTGGGGATCTTTAACGTGCGCTTAAATCTCGTACACACGGGCGTTTTGCTTTTCGCCTTGATCAGAAACTAAATGCGCTACAATTACTGCTTGTAAGTGGCATAAAATTAAATTTTTTGGTGGTAAAGAAAAAGCCTTTGCTAAGACTGCACCCCTGGCTGAGCTTTGGGTTCTCGTGGAGCGAAAATAGGTGCCCACCTATTCTTAGAAAGCCGCCAATGAATCGTTTAATTACTTATTTTCCAGGACGCATCTATGCATTCTCATCGCATCACCAAGCCGTAACAAATTTATGTCAGGGAATTTAGCAACAGTGAAATACCCTAACAGCAGCTTTTCTCCAGCAACAAGGGGATGATTTCGTTACAAGCCACTGGAGGACCTAACTTCAATTCTTAGCGCAGACTAGGATTTTATTACTTCATTCAGAATCTCGACTTCAGGTCTCCCTTGATTTTTAAGTGCGCAGCACTTTAGGCGCTCGCCTTGTCGTCCTAGCTCGCTCGCTCGACCGAAGTATATAGAGCACCAAGGCGGCGTCCCAGGGTAACGCTGTTGTTCGCGGCGTACCCCAGAGTGTTCGAAAACCAAGCGGTTTAAATAGTGATAAGCGTTCGAAACTCGTGAAAAGCTGGCGCTTGTCATACATTTTCCCGTTGTTCAGCACAAAGAAAACTATAGGTACATTTGAGGGAAAATATACGTAATTAACTGGCAGCGCCCGCGTTCCTTTAGTTAAGGAGGCCCGTTGGGTTGGTTTTTACGATAGTAAACGCAAAATGTGGCAGTGCAACGCCGGCACGTGCGGGTGGAAAAGCAAGCAAAAAGAGAACAGAATTCCCGCTGGCGCAGTTTCAGGCAGGGGGCGCGCGAGCACTGCGGAGGCGGGAAATTTGAATTGCATTGGGTGGTAGCAGTAAGCGGATAACGGCGGTACATCCTATTATGGCGAATCAATGCTCTGCACTTCCGACATATTTTACATTGAGTGGAACGGCTTTAATTTTTCAACCTCTCAAGCTCTCTCGCTGCAGCAATGACAACGATGTTGCGTGCCGTAGCAGGGTGCCAGAGTCATCAAAAATTCGTGACCCTGCAGACTATAGTCTCAAGAAAAGACATCAGCTAGCCGGTTTCGCAGACAGAAACGGGGTAGCCGTGTGAGGCAAGCCTGCTAGAAATGTCCTTAAAAGGCTCTTCACAAGTTTGCCACTGGTGGGAATAAACTTACCCGCGTGTTGTCTCCACCTTGTGGCATTACGCAGGACTCTTGCAATTCGGCGGCCGTGAAGAATCACCGGGAGATTTGGACGTCGTGCAAGTTGGCCGCCAGTGCCGTGGCCAGTGGGGAGGACTGCCACCGCTCACACAACGACACCGACGAGGACACTGGTACCTGCGCTCCCGAACTCGTGTCGCACCTGTTCAACGTGAGTGATAATTGCAGCAGCCATCGCGCAGCGTCTTTGCGGATACGGCAGCCGAACACTGCTACATTACGCAGTCAAACACAAAATATATGTCACCCTAAAACTACGCACGCGATTGCAAAGCTAAGATTAATCGTTACCCTCCCACCGATATACCATATCGTAAGTTTAAATAAATAAGTCAGCTAGTGTTCCAAGTATCATAAACTCACTATAATAAACAAATAAAGGAAGGAAGGAAGGAAGGAAGGAAGGAAGGAACAATACAGGAAAAGCAGGGAGGTTAACCGGAAACTGACTGATTGGCTACCCTACACATGGGGATGGCGATATGGGAATTGAAAACGAAAGAAGGGACCGCAGTGCATAATAAAAGAGAGAAGAATGGGAAGAAAATTAAAAAGACACAAGGTGTGTCCATGGTAGGAACAAAGACAGTACAAAGCACGCACACAAAAAAGAAAATGCACAAAACTAAGGCAGTGCACTGACAAAATTGGCGAGCGAAGGACGCTGCACGGTAGTAACGTTCTTACAATATTGTTTCAAAAACTAATACAACGCTTATCACAATCTATCAGAATTGGAGCCTCCCCAAGACAAACGTGACCGATGATGATGGGGAGAATGGTGATAGCAGGAGAGACATGACGTAGAGATCCCATCTAATAAAACGACCAACTTTGTAAAAGCCCTGCTCTGCGCCCATCAGAGTGCTCGTAGGCTCTGCAAAGACGTGGGTGTCGCTTCAAATCACCGCCGTATTCGTAGCCTGGACAGCGTAAGTTCCGCTGCGGCTGCAGAAGAGAATTTCGTGCTTGGACACTTTTGCCAATACGTACTCTATGTACTTCGAAATCCATGTAGTTTGCGGAGAATTTCACTGCGTGCCTTTCCTCGCTTTACTCTACCCTGCAGTACACCGTGACTCCCCACGACGTGCACGACGAGCCCGAGTACAAGACCACGGTCTACCTGAGGGCGGCCGGCAACCTGGCCACGCGCAAGGCCCTGCACTACCTGGAGCGCTTCATCTACCCCGAGTGGCACGCTAACGAGCACAAGAGGATGTCCGCGCTGTGGGCCCTCAAGCAGGCCGCCAAGCACCACAAGGAACTGGTAAGCAAGTACGGGCTTGGAACTTTGGCGGGTGATTTGAAATAGCTTTCGCAAGCAGATGTATAAGTTGTTCTCAGCGAGGCTGCCAATACACTATTTTTACACCACTCAACATTGCGTGGACTTACCGCCGGTATTCGGGAGATCCAGCAGTGTGGAGGTCTAAAGAAGCGGAGACTCAATCATGGACACAGCATTAGCAGTTTATCCTAGCACACGTCGCTAATGTCCCCGATTTCTGTAATATACCAGGCATCCACAAGTGACAACTCTAGCTCTTTGAGAACGTTGCTCTTGGCTCGCCACTCCGCAGGCCCGCTCCATCGCCCTGCCCGTCTTTTTCAACGAGACTGAGCCGAGCGAGATTCGTATCGCCACTTTCCTCGTGGTCGTGGTGAGCGACCCGGACCTGTACCTTTTGCGCCACATCGCTCTGGAGATGATCACCGAGCCGAGTGACCAGGTCACCCACTTCGTCGCCAGCGCTTTCCACTCCCTGGCCGAGTCCAAATACCCCTGCCACCGTGAAATGTGAGTGAAGGTTGGAGTTGCGGCACAAGATGGGGCATGGTGGGCACATGTACATAGACCACTGGGGCCGCAGCCGTTCTACTGTAGGTGGCCATTGCCATGGATTCTTTAACGTGTGCCGTACATCAGTAAAAAATGGCATTTCACATGTAATTTCTGCCCCCCACCTGTACCACATGGTATGGGAGTGTCAGAAAACCCCATCCCTTACCCCAAATCGTCACCCAACGTACGAACAGTGGGTGGGCCAGCTGGCCAGCTCCGACCTCTCAGTCCAGCGTAGCCTGGTGGAGAGGGCTAGGGCAGCCAGCGCGGACCAGGGCTTCCCGGACTAGAGGAGGCCCCCCACCGGGTTGGCGTCCAACCATCAGCGCCTGAATCTCGTCTAGATAAAGTTTATCCACTCCACTCCACTCAGGTATCACTGCTATCAGAAAAAGAACCACCACTGGGCGGTATCGTACCCGCAAACACTCGCTCACGAACACGCTTTGCCCACTGAATCTCTGCCGGAGAAGGAGATTTGATGAAGATAAGGACGCATGGTCCTGGTGCGCGCCTGTTGAACGTAATTTATATAAACCCTTTGGACTGGCAAACTCAGTATCCAGACGCGATAATGACTTTCAACCGTAAGTTAAATTTCGCCTTTGAGAAGCTAAGCAAGAAAGTTGGACAAAAGAAATATTCCATGTCTATTGCGTAAGATATATCTCCAGGTGGTCCATTGCCAAAGCGGCGCTTAATAAAATTCTTCCCATTCAGCGATACGTTTGCGCTTTAAAGTGTTAAAAAACGGACTGCCATCATGAACATTACGCAGCTGTATAATCAGTTCCGACCTAATCTTTATGCTTCCCATTATTAGATGCGACGGCATCTCATTCACTCGCCTTGTCCCTCCATACGGCGTTGTCGTTGTCCGTCCACACCCCTCCCCCATTCTCCTCGCCGCGCGAGCTGCGCTCTCCGCCGCTCACCCCCTCTCCTCTCCGATAGCGAACACTCTCTCGCGAGGGGCATTGGATTGGATTCAATTGGCTTGGCTTGACTTGACTTGGATTAGATTAGATTAGATTAGATTAGATTAGATTAGATTAGATTAGATTAGATTAGATTAGATTAGATTAGATTAGATTAGATTAGATTGAATTGGATTGGATTGGATTGGATTGGATTAAAGTGGATTGTGTTGGATTGTGCTGCGTCATAGCCGCGCCACGTTGCGTCATAGCCGCGGCAGGGGGTTCACGGCACGTTTCACGCGATGGGAGAATCAACCTAACGGAAACAACAACGGAACCCCCTATGCGTCGCATCTACACAGGGGTTCCCGCGAGGGGAGGTGGGAGTAATTTTTATATGCTTTCCACTTATTTAAGTTTAACTAAATAGGGCAATGTTTTTATAGCGCAGAGCTAGATTTAAGGCCATGCAAACCAAGGCACTCATTTTAGGTACTCGCCAACAAGGCACAGCTCAAATAGGGTTCCTGACCACCGCTCGGTTAAAGGTCAACTGCACCGAAATTTCTCCTGGGCTAAATTTATTTTAACGCGTGGTAGGTAACAACAAATCAGTTATGACATGACTGGTTGCACCGTGAGCTGCCTTGTTAATCAGTTAGAAGCGTTTAAAATGCTCCGTTGCAGAAGACGCTGCACTTGCCGGCGGATCGCAAAAACACCCTTGCAACGGGAATGACATTCCTGGCGGCTCTGTGCTTAGTACTCCGGCCGGCCAGGCAGCCGGAAAAGATTGCACTTAGGCTTTCTCCCTAACTTCTGTGTAGTCAAGCGAATTCTACAAGGTGTGAATGTCTCCAGCAAATTCGCAGATGCGGCGCCGCTTCTGTGGCAAAAGGGTCTATTCTCGTTGCTGTGACTAATTTCCAAGTGTTCGAAACCGTCCATTCCCCTGTGAACGCTGCTTTGGATTTGGAGATTTGTCGCAGCAATAAAAATAGAAAAGTAGATAGTTCTGCCGCACGAGCGGCGCCGCTTCTACGAATTCGCAGCCGAAATTCGCAACATGTAGAACGCGCTCCAGTCGCTCGTTCGCCTGGATGAAAGGTCACTTCATCCAGGCGGCTATGTGTACGCTTTTCTCAATTTTGGTTGCAAAATCGCTGGTTTTTGCTTGCAACTTGCGGCGAGCACGCGCTTATTACAACTTTGATATTGTGTACATTGCGGTGTTTTTATTACTATGCGAAAATAGGGTTTCTTAAAAGGTCGAAATTTTCGCTAGCGTTGGTCTCTGAAGAAGGTACGAACGTCCTCCGCTCATGTTTGCGCAGTGCTCAGCATCTCCGCTACGTCCTGCCCTTGTGGCAGAATACACCGAAGTTCAACAAGCCCGTCAACCTTGCCTCTTCCCACATGCAGATCGACTCTGGATACAACGGTAAGGACGCTTCAAATGTTTTTTTTCTTTCAACTCCTCCCCTTGCTACCGCGGCCGCTGATCATAGAGTTTCATACAATAACAACTAGAGAGGAATCTGGCGCTGCGATGGTCCGTTGCAATGGGCGTGATGGGTAGTTCTGGATTCGGATTGGCGCTCGATGGCTTGCCGAAGTTAGTATGCATTACATTATGCAGCCAGTTTCGTTTTCGTTTTGGGCTTTCCTGAACGCATTTGCTTACGCGGGGCAAATGGCAAACCTGGTCCACAAACCTCCCAGACTCCGCGTCTGCTTTTTATTCAAACTGGCTATTTTATTTCGTAAAAAAACAGTTATTGGTCACTAACTTTCCTGTTCGCCATGTAATTTGTAAATGGCGAATCGGGCAATAAGAGTTTTATTGTCAAAAAACACAATCCGCGCAGCCATAGGCCCGTTGCTACCCTAAGCGATTCGGTTCCCCATCATTCCCATTGAAGCGTAAGCGCCGCGCGGTGTTCGCGTTGACACTAGCGCCAGTTTCCCCTCTAGTTATCATTGTATGAAACTCTATGCCGCTGACGACCACACCTCCCCTCCATCTTTAGCTTGGTACCCAAGCAGTCGACAACTGCGACAGAAAAGTCAAGTGTCTCCAAGAAGCAACCCTCCCACGCTTTCTTCCTGCTTCGATATCCCAGTTTCATCAGCGCGACACATTCGTCAACAGGGCATGCGCAGACGCAGCCTACACTCTGGACATTGTCCATCAATGGTAGCATGATTCAACGTGTCTCTCATCTGTACCTACGTGCGATTTCTTTGGTGCGATAATACCCCCCCCCCCCCCCCCCCCCCCGAAATTGTTTCGGTTGATTTGGTAATGTCCGACATTCGAAAGCGGCCAGTCACTGCTGACATCCTACTGCCCACCAGCACTTAAGAATACGGCCCAAGTGGAACTTGTGCAAGCAAACGCTACTCTTGTCGAGCGCATTGGAATCTATTCGCTTACCAGTGGTCGGCCTGTAGTCTAGAGCAGCGCGTAGAGCGGCCTGATAGTGTAGAGCGGCCTGATAGCTGATAGGGTAGAGCGGCCTGATGATGTAGAGCGACCTGATAACAGTGTAGAGTTGCCTGATAGCCTTAGCAAGGCCGGCCAACAGACCACATAGTGTTCAATTGCTTTCATGACAACTTAGTTGCGACTTTCGTCTCCTATTTTCACGGTTCATAATAACCCATCAGGGCTCAGGCCTGTTTTTAAATAAAGTCGTTCATTCAATTATTTATGACCTTCTCCTTTTTAAGTCATGAATACCTGTGCTACATGAGCGTTTAAAATGACATTTGAGTCGAATGACCTTCGAAATTTCAAATGTCATTCGAACTGGAAGGAGTTCCGCCGATCTACACGACAATTCTCAAAGGCAGTTGAAAGTTTCCGCGTTTGCCCGCCATGTTTTGGCGTCGCCACTGCTGCCCTTGTTTTGTTCCCGGCAAAATTTTAATTTCAGAGTTAAAATGGGCAAGAAGACAATTATTAGTGATAAAATTGATAACACTGTGCATGCGCGCACAAAACATGCAGAAGGCAGCCAGTTATTTATTTTTACGCACCGCTGGTGTTAAGAGCACCAAGTTACCTTGAAATCGTCGAGCGAGTGACAGAAAACGAAAAGAATTGAAAAGTTATAAAGATCGTGCACCTTAAACGCCTAGTTTTCCTCGTAAATTATTGTTCTTGCTATTACCGCATGCGGAAACTGCGCCCGAGGGTACGACTGTTCGCGTTTCAAAGGCCATTGAGATTCTCAAAGGGCAGTTGTCATGCTCCTTCGACTCAAATGCCATTTCAACCAAATGCCTTTGAAAAACGTCGTGTAGCAGCTCAAACAAGTCATTTGAGTCAAATGACGTTCGACTCGAAGGGCTTCTAAACGCTCGTGTAGCACGGGTATTCTATTTTTTGTCTAACTTTGCAAAATAAGTATAGCTTGGGTATTTTTTATTCAAGAAGCAACACGATAAGGACGTCCTGTCTCTTGGCGTTCCTTCATCATCTGTATCGTGCACATTCAGCTGACACGACGTGTAGATGTCAGGTGGACCTCCCTTTTTTGATGTCACGCCTCGAAAGAAATACGGCCTGTGACGTCCGAATCAGGCAATATCATGTCTGAGAATATGTTGTGCCCTCTTTCCTTTTCAATTCTTTCATGAAACAGAGAAGTACGACTTCGGTGGTATGACCCTTGTGGAGATGATCCGGTCCCATGACAGCTTTCTGCCCCGAAACTGCTACCTCCATATGAAGGACTACATAGCCGGACGATCACACGACACGCTAGCCCTCTCGTTCGAAAGCTGGGGACTGGACCGCCTCATCAACGGACTCGTTGGCCCACAGCCAGGATCCACAAAGAGCCTGTGGGACATCCTCGGCCGTCGCCGTTTCCCACGTGACGCATCGGCCAAGGAGCGAAAGGAGATCGAGGATGCGGTGAGTGCGCTGTGATCTCTGCAAACTACTCGAAGATATTTTACCCAGAAATATGGCGGAATATTGCCGGAACCTAGGCTCATCGCTGTCCTTTATGCCTCCCAGCATTGTCTTTTCCTTTTGGCCCATCTATCCCTTGCAGCAGTTTCCTTTTTTTTAACACGAGTGTTTTATTCCCGGGTACAGAAAGATTTTACTGACTTCATATCAGTCACGGAAATGACGCCAGTACAACGGAGCAAGCGGCCTGTAAAGGACGCACCCCTGCAGACAGGGTCTTCTTGCGGGGAAGCAACATTTAGTACTAAAGACTACGTTATACTTAGGGCTGTTCGTTTACGGGTATTATATTTTAACACGAAAGTTTTTTATGCCGGTATACACCAAGATTTTACTGACGTCATATCCGTCACTGAAATGACGCCGGTACACCTTTGCAGAAGTGATCCGCCGCAGGACGTCGCTCGCCAAGCACACCCACAAGGTAGCCGCCGATACGCAAATCATGCTCAGCTGCAGATTTCGCGGCACCTTTCCCTTTCGTGTTTTTCCGATTCCTATGACAGAGAAATCCACCACAGTTTTTTTGTTTTTTAGCCATCCCGCTGCCCAATTCATTTGCCCTTATTTACCATCTGTGCAGTGCTATTGATGCGCCGACGTCCGTTGACAGAGCTGCCCACTGAGCAGGCCATCTACATAGAAGCACGCGCTCAGGATCATGTCTAAGTGCCTGTTAAACCCTCACTTAACACATACACCTTTACGGTTTATGTGTTAAGTGAGGGTGCATGAGAAAAGCGGCCTTTTCGCGAATATTTCTTCAAGGTGCATCGCACTTCTCTCTTGTCTACCACCTGCACAACAAAGCTAGTAACTTGTTGAGTTTTCGGAATCCATTGAAATTTCGAGCACATGGTCACATAATTGCCATACGCCCGGATGCCATGCTATGTACATCTCAAAAGGAGAACTCAACGTCAAGTAGGGCTTGCCCTGCGAATGTACCTAAATTCTGCAACCACCTGTTTACGTTTATATATAGAACAGCTCCGTGCGAAATAGCGTTTCATCTGATCTTAATCCTTAAACGCCTCTGGAATGTTCAGCATTGCGATTCACTTATTCTGCCGACCGACCCTTTATGAACAGTCGGCATGCTGGAGTCCATATCGAATTATCGTGCAGAATATTAGTGTGGGGAAATTTAACAATTTGTTTTGACCTGGCAAGTCTTGTTTTCTGTTTCACCTCAACAGCTGCCCATCGCTGACCGCGAATACGATCCCGTCTACGCCCGCCTGAGTCTGTCTCTGTTCGGAAAGGCCGTGGACAGCTGGGACTTTGACGAGAGCGTCCTCATTGCCATCAAGGGAAAGGGTAAGCCAATGAAATCTGTGCTCGTGGATATGCGCTGACGCCAAGTAATGATGGGCTACGTTGGAGACTCCATAAGAAAGCCCAAATTCATTTCGTAACAAGTTGTCAAAGAATTTTTAAACTGAACCTTGTTTATCACGTAAACCACATGCGCCGTAGATATGATGACCACAATGCAAGAGCTAAAACGGATGCTGGGAGGAAGTTCATCTGTGTGACGACAGAGGCTTTTTTCTCGAAGCTACTTTGAAAAAGCTTTTTTTGGCACTTCGGTTTGCTTACGTTCCTTGAAGGGCAAAGCCTACTTATACTTACCAACGACTTCTTCACTGCGACGTCGTATTCTTATTGTTCTTTTCTTAGCTGCCGTTTCGTCGCAATCTGGCCCGAGTTATTTCGAAAAGCTTCTAAATGCTACTCCGTATTTTTAACTCTTTCTTTGTTTTATGTTATTAGTATTATGGCGCGAATCGTTTGAGCAAGCAGACTGTCACATGCTGCAGCTTCTCTAGAATCAGAGTTCTGCGCAGCTGTTCTACGCCTGTTTCACACACGTGCTCTTAGTTTACCGTGCCATGTGGAACACATTTTACTGCGCAGCAGCATATGTCCCCCCCCCCCCCTTCTCCCAGTTTTCATTCCGGTGAAGCCGCTTTACTCGGCGCCGCTCCGGAGCACCTTCTCGCCACTGCCATCCGTTTATTCACAACTGTTATTCCTCCCGCCACCACCGTTGCCTGTTTCACAAGTTGCACACTCGGTGATAAGATGATTGCGGAAAGTCAACAGAAGCCCGAATCCGCATAGATAAGACGGAAAATCGCCGTTGCCGAGCAAATAGCCACCTTCGTTGCCGCCTCAAATTCCCCCTCGTCGAGTAGTTGCGAATCCCCCGCGGATGAAGAGCAACTTCTCCGCTTGGAATGCCGACGTGAGCCTATAGTGCTCTTCAGTTTGAAATGATTTCCGAGATACATTTTCGCCGGTGAATTTCACGCCTAAGCACGCGCGTATGACTGGTTGCCGGTTTATGCGTGCAGGGTTTGGGGTAGAAGGAGAGGGGCGTGCGCGCACACGGGCGTTTTCATTTTTCGCCTCCATCGGAAAAGCGGCCGCCGCGGTCGGAAATCGAACCCGCGACCTCGGGCTCAGCAGCGGAACGCCTCAGCCACTGAGCCACCGCGGCGGGTCTATGAATGCACGGGTTGAGACTGGAGGGGGGGGGGGGGGGGAGGAAGGGGGTCGTGCACGCGCAGGTATAGGTTTCATGCCCTTACTGATAACATGTCTATTGTGCTGGCGAAAGATTTAAACGAGGGCGTCAACAGCCCCAATGCGACCGTTCCGGTGTCCTCAGTGGTGAGGCTGATTGTTTTGCCGCGCTACACAGACAGTAAGATGCCCACGATGCGGGAAGGAAAAAGATAACTCAATCTTTGTCCGCTAGAATAAAGCTCGAGTACTTTCAAGTTTGATTCAGCTAGATGGCTAGGAAGTACGCTCGATCTCAACTTACAGATATACGTGTTTTGTTTCGTGCATTCCATGGACTGCGTCCTGCGTCGCAGGTCATCCATCTTTACCGAGTGAAACCGCACGAAATTCTTTTATTGCATTTGGGTTTCCAATTCATAGTTTTGTGGAGCGGGAAAATTAGCGCTCAAACTATTCCGATTGCTGGCGGCTGCCACCAGGGGGTATGTGGCATGACGAAAGGAACCAATTAAGGTATTGCGTTCCCTCATCATCGCCGACGTGTTCTTTTTCTCGTTGTGCCGTTTTCTTCTTGTGGTAAATTATTTACAGCCTGGAAAATGGCCATAGTCAGTCCTGTATACACCTTAGCAGCATAAATGTTCTTTTTGGTGTATTTAGAGTGCACAGATTGTTCCCGTAGGCCTCAGTACATGTCTCTAAACGCATGTTTTCTTAAAATCCAAGGTCACACCTCGTAAACTAGGCCCTCCTTTCGGTCAGCTTGGGTCAAGCATCCGCTGAGGTGCAGAGCATGGGTGTGGGACCAACGCCGCCTCTATAAACATTGCCTAACGCGTCGCGCGCTTTTTAATGGGAAGGGTAGGGACGCTTAGTTCAGGCACTCATCCGCTATGTGGCGCGCGCCGGCGGACATCTCGCCTTACGTCACTGCTCGCGAGTCGCGAACGCTGCACCCACTTCTACGACGTGGGTCTGTCATCTTGCCTCTTGGGTTTCAAGAGCCGTTGCGCTCATATCTTAGCCGCGACGGGGCGGTAGTTCTGGGGCGCACCGGAGACCTCGTTCAACGTGTCGCTCGCTCAAGATAAACACGGAGGCGAAACTGAAATAGTGTAGGAACATTAATTGTCAGTAGACAAATACGAACAGAAAAACGATATTTTCGGATCGTGCAGCCATTGTTTTACTGATGTGTTTCTCTCTGGACGTTCAGGGAAGAAAAAAATTGCGTGCACATTTTTTGTTCAGGCGTTCACTTCTGCCATTACTTTCCAAATATCACGAGAATATCACGAGCTTGTATATTTCAGAAGGTTATATAAAACAAAAGGATAAACAGCTGAGGTTCCCGCCACGCGGTCCGGGCGCTTCTACAGTATAGTTCTCAATTTTAAAAGTGCGTACCGATGCGGAGTGCGAACAGCGCGGACACAAAAAGACCGAAATGCGGAGGGGACGGGAGATGCCGCACCCAGAAAATTTCGGGGACCGTGACCAAGTAGATAAGCCGGCATTAGCCTGCGGCAGCACAAATGATTTTGCTCCGAGGCAAAAGCGGTTTTATCAGCGACAGACCAAGACAGACAGGCATGGTGAAAAAGAAGAAGGCGTAGGAGCGCCGCCTGAGTAATGCTAAACAAACTTTCAACTATTCTGCATAGTTTCCGAGAAGCGGCGCTGGCCGGCGGACATGAAAGCATCCGTCATCAAGCAGCGAGATAACGGACCCAAGTATACCTTCTGTACCGGGGTCAGGGAGTCACGCTGAGGCTTCGAAAACCACGCTGTTTAAATCGACATAACCGTTCAAACCTCGTAAACAGCTGGCGCATGCCACACATTTCGCCGTTGTTTAGCGCAACGAAAACTGCAGGTACATTTCAGGCCAATTCTGTGTATATAACCAGTAGCCCCCGCGTACACTTAGTAAGGAATTAATGCTCGTTGGGTTGCTTTTTAAAATAGTACGCAAAAAAAGCGGCCACACAAGAAAGAACTGGCGCGTTCGAAATGACGCAAAAAGGCTCCATCCACGCAAAACAAGAATGGCGCGTTCGAAATGACGCAAAACAGCTCCAGCATATGAAATTAAAGCAAGCGCAAAAAGAACAGAACTCCCGCTGGCGCAGTTTTAGGCAGGAGGCGCGCGAGCACTGCGAAGACGGGAAATTTGAAATGCAGCCGTGAGCGGATAACGGCGCTGCAGCCCATTATGGCGAATCACTGCTCTGCACTTCCGACAGCTTTCTTCACATTGAGTGGAAAGGCTTTAATTTTTTTCTGGTCACATCACTGTTCCTTGAAAGCAGCCCACTTTCACCTTCGGATATTGGCGCTGAACACGACCACTAAATTTATCATGCCATCAGTAGAAGCTCTACTTGCGCTCTTTCGTCGTTTGCAGAGGCAGCCGAGAAGACGGCACAACTCCTGGAAAACGCTCGCAACAAGAAGGTCTTCTACCTGACCCAAGACATGACTTTCATGGCACCAACCGAGCTGGGCGTTCCGGTTTTCTTCGACTACAAGCAGGCAGAGTTCATCTACGCCAACATCCAGGAGGTGGAAATCACCCACGGCGATATGGCCGAGATCAACCTGAACCTCAAGCGCCACTACCTGTGAGAACCGAAACATTTCCTCAGACCACCGCAGGGGTTTTGTCTCTTAAGCACTTTGTTTTCGCACAAGAAATAGTACGAATTTAATTTCATACTCACCCGCAATATTCTGCTTCACTCATTCTTTGCTGCGTTGCGGAAAGTGCTAGATTTACAGAGGTGATAAGAACAATGGGCAGATAAAATCAGTCTATATTCGCGTCGTCTGCTTCTTCCGCTTGAAAAGCAGCCGACTCGAGAATAGCAAAAAACCAGCGCATAGGACGGGACAGGGAAGAACAACAAGATGAACAACAGGACAGCACTTCATCCTGTTGTTCTTCTTTGTCCCGTCCTTTGCGCTGTTTTTTACTATTCTTGAATATCTACCAACCAGCTCAAATTTTTACCTTGTTGAAGCCACCGACGTAGTCACGGGGACATGGTTTCTCGGTACGTCGTCTGGTACGCTCATTGGTTGATGCCACTGCGTACGCCATGCTGATTGACTGATTTTAGCTATACCTTGACAGCGCTGCATGCAGTTAATGAAACAGTATGTATACCGAAGCGAACTACCCAGAAGTCCTATCTGCATTTGAGCGTGCCGAAAAAGGATTCCTGAACCCGTTTTGCTGCCGTTCTTCTGACATCCTAAGCAATACATAAGAACTAAAGCGTAAAAACGAGGGCAATGCTCGGGGAGATTGCCGCGTACGTACACTGCACTCTTCTGCGGCGCTGGAGCAAATATTCTAACAAAAAATGCCATGGACATAAAATGCATCAGGCTGGAGGGCTGTTGTCATAAGTGGTCAACTACCAAGAATGTGCGTTGTACAAGGACCGGTGTAGAGGAAGGTGTCAGTGCCCAAATAGTGAAAAGGTGTACGAAGCTTGTTACTTTGGCGAGGACAAACTAGCCTGGTTCATGATGTTTTTTGTCGAGCTTAATGCGTGGTGCGATTGTCCGTTTATGTTTGTGAAAGCCAGCTTGGTTTCCCTCAGTGAAGATGAGAAAGGCAGCACGGGAGCGTAGCCACTTCAATATTGAAGATTTCATTACTGCTTGAGAAGCGAACGGGTATCTCAGTGCTAGGAATGTCGGAGCTCGAAGACGTTACGATAAAAATTTACCGCGTATCTGCTCGCTTGGCTGCAAATGCTGCAGAAAGACGGTAGTCTTCGGTCGCCCACGTAACCATCTCTCCTCTCTTCCCCGCCCACATCTTACGCCCATACAACCCCGTCTCGCTCCTGCCATGATAAACACTGTGGCGGTTTGCTCAAGTCAATTCAATTTTCCCGCGTTCGCACTGCTGTCGCGCCATCTCTTAGGACTTTTTTTTTACTGTAACGAGACACGAGCCAAAGGCTCCACCGCGAGCACTTTGTGTGTTTAGGGGTTAAATTAGCGTTTTTAACGCGTTCTTTTTTGCTATCGCAATTATTACGCCGACGCCTTTTTCGAATTTAAGGAAGACCGCCTAAGAATTGTTTTGTATTGTTGCTTTGCCTCAAATGTCCCTAACGTTTTCTTTTTGCTAAACAATATTGGCAGTATCAATTGCTTACCTGATTTAGTAGTTTGTAAATTGTTTTGCCCATGTAATCATCTTGTTTCAGAGTTTTTTTAACCATTGGCCGGGCGGCTGAATCAAGCGGCAGACGTGCACAGAGACAGACATACAGACAGACAAATGTTTTGCTTCTATATAGCCGAAGAAAGACTATTCTCTTTAACACAGTAGGTCCTACGACGCGCCTGGTGTGACTAAACCATGCTCATCTAACAAGGTCACCCGCTTTGCGTCCAGGTACGAAGTCCGCTCTAACAAGTATATCGCCACCGCACTGACCTTCGACAAGACGTCTCTTGGCTCGGGAATTGACCAGAGGACTGTGATTTCTTGGCCTCTCGAACTCAAGGCCACCCTGTCGATCCTCGAAGGAAAGCTTAAGCTCCACCGTCCCCTGGGCCTGCCGCACAACATCGGTAACCACTACGCCCACCCATTCACCTTCAAGATGCCCTACGACCTTACCAAGGAGCTCGCGGACCCAGTCACAGCGTTCGCCCAGCTGACAAAGCCCCTGTACCACACCGAAGACCTACGGGAGGTGAGACGGTGTCAGAATCCTGCCAGAGAGGCAGAAAATAGCTGAATGTCAAGTCAATGGAGTTGGCTAGCTAGCAGCTTTCTCGAAAGAAAGAAAATGTGACGCGTGTTTTAGTGGGTACGCCACAATTTTTCTGTGTGTGAGATAGAGAGAAAGAACACTTTATTCGCCAAGAAGTAAAGAGCTTGGGCTCTCTCTGCCGTGTTAGACCACCAGGACATCTTAGTTCCTGGGGGCTTCTTCGGCCTTCTAGACCTGGTGGGGCTGCGTTAGGGAATCGGAGCTGCGATAGGAGTGTTTCCCAGTGCTCTAGATGTTTGATGTCTATGGAGGGTAGGGGGTCTTGTTCCGTGGTATTTTTGGCATTTCCACATAATGTGTGTGAGGTGTGCGTGGTGGCCGCAGTGCTTGCACTAACCCAAGAAGGTTTCTGGATGGAAGTGACCATAGGCCACCCAGTTCGGGTAGGCATTCGTTTGAAGCTGTCTCCATGTCTTCGCTTGTGCAGCGTTAAGCGTGCTGTTTGCAGCTTGGAATCCGCCCCTGCTGTGTTTATAGTAGTTTGGTATCTCTCTGTATGAAACGAGAATCATACTATTATGGCAAAAACTACGGTCCAAATTTGCAGTCTGTCGAAAATTCTATTTAAAAAGCTAGCGATAATACCGAGACATGCTATACAGAAATAAGTTCACCTCCCCATGGATCTACTACAGTGCATGTCTGCGACGCATTTGTAGCCGCAGAGTGTTTTTGGCGTGTGAAGAAAGTTCAGCAGAGCATTGGTTTGGGCGAGTTCGTACATAGCGAAGTATCGAAGCTCAGCAGAAGACGAGCGGCAGAAACACAGAAGAAGGGCTCACAGAGCGTCGTCTACTGCACTTCGATACTTCGCGGTGAAGAACCAAAGTCATGGGAAGAAACTTAATACAGTGAATTCTCGTTAACTCGAACTTCAATAACTCCAATTTATGGGTAATTTGAACGGTACGTTTCGGCCCGGCCAAGTCTTGGTAGAATATTATGTATTGAAAGGCCCGTGAATTCGAAAGCGACGGGCCTCCGCCACAGATAATTCGGACTACGCGTCACAGCGCCGGCATATTGTGCCTGACAAACGGCTAGAGAAACGCACCCGCTGCCAACACTCGATGATGCGTCGCCTCCGGACAGGAAAGAAAAACAGAGAGAGAAGTTGAATCGGGTGAAAGCAATCTGAAAACCCCACGTCGGGTGTTTTGGAAGATGTTTCTTTGCTGTCTACGTCGATGTGGACACGAGTTCAGGGTGTGTCGTGCTGATATGGCATCATTCGTGAGGTTAGACGAGTGTAAACTGCCGCTGCCAGTGACGATAATAAGCACTAGTGCAACCATCGCTCGGGAGTCGTGATCGGATGAAACGTTATCCATCTCTTCAGTTTTGGAGTACGCGAGAAGGCCTTCCGCAACATTTGTTCGTTAGAGACAAAAGTGCTAAGTATAAAAGGCAGGTATCAATCATGTCCTGCATTAAGCATTCAATTCCTGACATGCTCTACTGCCCCAGAATCGCATTCTACGGTTTTGCGCTTGCGTTAGTTTGTTCTAACTTTCATTAATTCGAACTGAGGTGGCGTCCCCTTGCAATTCGAACTAACGACCTTTTACTGTAGCACCTTCTATAGCACAATAGGCGCAGCCCCACCGGATGCGTATCATGAATTACGTTATTCGAGCACGCATAGACGTTGCACAAGTAGAGATTTTCGACATCCCGGGCAAGGGTTGCTTCAAATAAAGCTTTATTTCTCTCTCTTTCTAGTTGGAATTCAACGTACTAGCGTAAACGTCCCACCTACCTTCGCACACCAGCACCAAAAATGAATCCGCCCCATATATTTCATTCCACATTCCTTCAAAATCAATCAATCAGATTAATTGACACAATGCACGTTAGGGAGCTTGGCCACGCATGCAACTTCTCGCGCATAGTAATCATTAGGTCAAAGTTTCTTGTACGTTTCGCGAATCGGGAAAGGGTGCTGAGTGGTATCAGTGTTATTGGTGTTAAGCGAACGACGATACCACGTAACAACTCTCCCCTACCTTAGAACGCTTAGTCTCACTTCTCAAGTGTGTACATCAACGCCCAAAATTCTGGATTTTGTGCGCAGTTCGACCGCAGCTACTTCGGCGAGCTGCTGGGCATGACCCTGAACGTCAAGGGCCACTTCATTGACGAGGGCCTGGAGGACGGTCTGCGTGAATTTTTCCACGAGATGACGTGGAGGGAACGCATCTACTACATCATGCTCAACCCCCACTGGCACCCACGCAAAGTCAAGGTGTATCTCCTGCCCGCCGCCGAAGACGCCACCAAGGCCGTGAGTTCAGACGTCGACTTCGCGAACTAGAGAAAAAAAGCGTCATATGAAAAGTACCCAACGTTTCATCCAAACCGTCAAGGAGTGTACTGTCCTAAAATTCAGCTAGTAGAGTGGCAGAGTTTCCCATTTTTGGCTAGCGTTGCAGAATTTTCCTTCAGCCAGTGCAAAACACGGCATCGGAAATTTGGCGCACAACGTTGGGCGCCAATTCGTGGGGGTGGTCTTGTTCTAATGGCAGCTCAAAGCCCACGTCAACAATATATCCATTTATTTGGGTTTAAAAGGAAAGCGCAGTTTCAAACCTAGAGTTTATTTGCTCGGTGGAAAATATATCCCCTGAAACAGCGGCTTGAAATATATTATAATCTGAGCTGCTTCGGTATTCTTGCGCCAGAAATGAATGTACCGTTGCTACTACCCTGATCACAGCGGGAAATTCGGAAAATAAAATCGTTCCCCACGTAGTGAAGCAACCAAACAAAAAAACGAATCGCAACACTAATGATAGCCGCATGCGATACTAAGCACCATGTGGGATGTTTGAGCCAGTTAGCTGCTCTGAATTGTTGGACGGATTTGTGAAGGTCACCTCTACCAAAGCTCGAAATATGCGAGGAAAGTGACACCTTTGTGCACAGTGTATTGGGTAAGGCGCATGGTGTAATGGTTGCCGTCTTTCCTCAACTTTTTCTGCTGCTTAGGTGGACGTCGACATAACATACAAGTTCCTCGAGCCTGAAGACCCTCGCGAGAGCCACTTCCCAATCCACGACCAATTCCCCGGCGACAACGAAGTTCCGCAGACGCACGTGTTTAACCTCGACGTGCACTTCCGGGGTGACACCAAGGACCGAAAGGCGGAGTCCGAGTTCCGCTACTCCTTCAGCCACGACCTCTTCAAGCACAAGATGCAGTTCTTCTACGACCGCTCCCAGTTCAGCAAGGACCCGCACAGCGCACTGAAGGTGAGCCGTAATGTCCGTAACTTCTGAAATTCTGCAAACATTGTTGTTTTATTTTCATGTTAACCAAAAAACAAGCCCCTTCGGTTACAATTTGAGTAATAATTTCAGTCAGGTGGCTCCGTCCAGCTTTACAGTTAACCCCCCGTATGGCGGTGTGTAAGTACAGGCCCAAACGGCGAAGTTAGTGTCGATACGCGCAAGGAAACAAATAACGAAGCCTTGGCCTCGCGTTTGCCAAATCGCGCCCTCCTGTCTTTCGCTTCGGAAGCAAGAGGTCAGGGAAAAAATTAAAGCCGTTGCACTCAACGTGAAAGCTGTTGGAAGTGCGCAGCAGTGATTCGCCATAATGGGCTGTAGCACCGTTATCCGCTCACTGCTACCACCCAATGCAATTCAAATTTCCCGCCTTCCAAGTGCTCGAGCGCCTGAAACTGCGCCATCGGGAGTCATTTTCTTTTTGTGCTTGTTTTTTCTCCCGCACGTGCCGGCGTCACACTTCCACTTTTTTTCGCCTACTATCGTACAAATCAACCCAACCAGCGTTCCTAACTAAGTGAACCTGAGCGCTGCCTGTTAATTATGTATATTTTGCCTCAAACGTACCTACAGCTTTTTGTTTGCGCTAAACAACGGCGAGATGCATGACAAGCGCCAGCGGTTCACGAGATTTGAACGCTTTTGATTATATAAACCGCTTGGCTTTCGAAGCCTCTGGGTTACACCGCGACGACAGCCGCTACGACGGAACGCCGTGTGGCTCTACTTGGATCCAGCGAGTGAGTTACGACGACAAGGCGAGCTCCTAAAGTGCTCTGCGCTTAAACTCTGACCGTAGCTGTTCGCTTGGCTAGCAAGGCCAGTTGGGGAGAGTCGGAGTAAGCCGCGCTGCCCAAGCACGCGATTGCACGTGCGGGCAGCAAGGTATTCAATACAGGGTGCATGCCGGGGCCGAAACGGTCAGGTCAGCGCTATGTCATTGGTGCGGCAGTGTGCAAGAACGGGCCACCGTCGCGTGTAAGCATGGATGGAGCTCGAGCTGTTTCACTCCGGGAGTAGGCCTAACCAGTTTTCACATGCAAAGGGAGGGAAGAAAGCGAAAGAGGAGGAAATTGAATTGACTTGTGAGCGAAGAGGGGAACAGGCGATCAGTCTCGGCTGGGTCGCGATTCATTTCAGATGAAAGGCCTTGGCACTCGGGGCGCCCAGCAAGCTCAGGAATACGTTTGGAAATATATGTACAAAATGTAGATATGGGTTTTCATCTCGAAGTAACTGGCCGTCGTCGTCGTGATTACTGCCTCAGCCCTGCACCAGAACGCTGCGTGAGGCACGCAGGCACCATCAACGACAACATCACGTCCCCGTCCAACGGGCTAATTTTATCGTTACTCGGTGTCCAGTAGAAAACGTCGCTTTATGGCTTCAAGTCGCTGTCTCATAAATTCAGCCGTAATCAACCCGCTGAACACGAGTGCGCAAAGTTGATCTGACTTGGGTAGTTTCCACCGTGTAGCACATTTTTTTCACATGGTTGTTACTGGATATCCTCAAGTAAACCTAAGTCTTGATGCCCTTTTTCTCGACCACGTGCGAGATTTGTTTCACTCCATCTCTCGGCGAAAATCACCTGTTATGCCGAAAAATGCCGGTATTGAAACGTAGTGATCTTAATAAGCCTTTCTTTATTTTCTGTCGACCCCCTCAGATCTGCCTGGATGCCTCGGCTGTGTTCCCGAAGCCTGATTGGTCTAGAATGAAGGACGTGGCGACATTCTACCAAGGCAAACACGTCGACGCCAAGCTTGACCTTCACTACGGAGACACCTGCGAATCTGGCTCAACCGTAAGGCCCGGTTTTTCAACCTCAATCGTTCATATTTGTTGGTATTAGAGTAGAAGTATGTACTTTGGGTTTTAGAAAACGCAGGCAGAAACTTTTGGGTTTAACCAGCGGAATGTCAATACCTGGGCAGCTGCCAGAATTGCGACAGCCCGAAAAACTGCATTTTTTCTGAATCCACTATTTTGGCAGCAGTTGCAGCCGACGACAGCGCCACCACACTTCAGGGACGTTGCGGCATAAATTGGCGCTTTTTTAGTGGTGTGCATGGAGGAAGAGCGCTAACATTCGCAAGGCACTCATGCTCACCATAGAATCTTTTCCTGTTCGCAGATCACCATCAACGGTCAGTTCACGCACACCGATGACGACGAGCGCCAGATAACCAACGCGGCCGCCGGAAAGCCTCTCCGCTACAGCCTCGCTAGACCCAACGGCCTGCACAGGATGTACGCCTACTGTGAGAAAAAACGCGCTAGTGGCGTCTTCTACAACTACTTCTGCCTGAAGTTCCTCCGCCACTCGAGCCGCCTGGCAAAGTTTACCGCCGACGTGGAGTACAAGAACTACAAGCCCGTAAGTTCACCCAGAAGTCAACGTCATCCTTCCACGTCGGAGAACCCGCTTGTAGGGCGCAGCCTTGTGCTGTTTTCGACAGATGGCGCCAAGCTATTGGAAGCGTAGTACATGACTAGACGACAGGGTGGCTGGGGATAGATACATATCAAAGACGTCTGGGTAGAGACATGAAAGTGGAAACGTACGCCAGTTGACTAAAAAGGGTACGGATAGAACAAATTAAATAAGCAAGGTGGCTATACAAATCGAACCCTAAAAAAAAGGGAGCACCTCTAATCGTCATCATCAGCATCATCCCATCGTTAAACTTAATAGTCAGGGGTTGGGCTGCACGTTGCTTTAGAGTTAAACAAGAGAAGTTTGAAGCATGTCGGCGATGGGCATCTTTACTGAACTACTCAACATGTGGCCATGACTAAACGATATTTGGTGCAGCTTGGGGCGCCACAATTGCTCTAACCACCGCAGTAAAGGCTAGTCTGTCTACAAGAGCACCCCACAAAGAGAAATTTCTCATTATCAAATGTTTTGATACCGTGTATGCGCGCTAACTTCTAAATTAGGAATTTCGGGATGTGCTGCCTGTTGGTAACTGCACATAATTTGTATGGGTTTTCCTGCTACTCCGGTTCATTTATCTATGGGAACAATTATTGGCGCTGCTTTACCTTTTCTTCCTACAATAAAGCTTTGATTGGAAAAAACGGCGCAAACCTTATTTCCACTATGCTGAAAAAACCTAGCCTGCCAAACGGACCAACGAAAATTTTGTACCTACTACAAATTTTAGCAGCTTTTTTTCTACGCTAAATTACCAGGGAAGAAAGTTATGGAAACGACCCAAAAACCTAGTATTGAATGTGATGCGACCAATCCCTCGCACTACAGGTATCATTTAACTTCTCTCCTTTCCATCGGCAGCTGCTCAAGTGTCTCCTGCCCAGCTACGGCAGCGAGCTTGCCCGAACAACCCAGCTCCGCGGATTCTTGGGCGCTGTCCGAGCGCACTTCCACGGCGAGAACGGCAAGCTACACGTCGTTTCGCAAGTGCCCTGGTGGTCTAGGACGGAGAAGCCCCACACCGACATCGTCGTCACGACCGAGGACGGCCACAAACATCACCACTGGAACGTGCCCATCTTCAGCCACATGCTGGAACCCAGGGTCTTCAGCTCGCTCGGATACTCCAACTTCGGAGAGTACTCCAAGAACTACAAGCACTGTGAGTGTCCCAATTCTTCAAATTGCCAAAACGAGCGGACATTCAGTTCACTATCGGAAGTAAAGCTGTCAGCCACACCAGAGCATAGGTACTCCGTTCGTCCAAATGTAGCGAAAAAAGAGGGAAAAAAGTAAAGATGCACGTACACAGAAGAGGTGGAGACGTTTGCGGAAATATGATTTCGGGAGGGCTGGGCGGGCAAGGTGTATAGTGATGTACAGTTGGCTCGCAGCGAAACTTCTTTCACTCCTACGTCCATCCTGACTTACCCACCAATGCCATCATCATCATCGCGACACGTTCCAGTAATAGCGAAGTGACCTGCCCTCACAGAATGTCAGGAACAAAATGATGGGTGTATTCACCCCTAAGGTCCTTGTTTTAAAAGTGATAATGAGAAAACAGGGGAGTGGAATGACACGTCATTTTCATAATGGTGATGATCATCATGGTAATGATGCCTGTTTCTACGAGACCCGCTGAGGTACCAAGCAGAAGGATGAGTAGCGTATTGTTCATCCCCCTGCACAAGGTGTAAAAACAGTGTCAACCGCTCCTCTCCTGAGGAGTGCGGGTGCTTTTGGATGCAACATTCACCTCACATTGTAAGCTATGTTCTCACAAATTACATCCAAGGAGGAACTAAGCTAGCATTACTTTTTCCTTCCGGCAATTTTCTCCCCAGATCCCTGCGACCTGCAAGGACGCAGCTTGCGCACCTTCGACGGCAGCGTTGTGCCGCTGCCCGAGACTGATTGCTACAAGGTCGTCTCCCGGGACTGCTCGCCCAACAAGAGGTTCCTTCTCCTGGCTCGTGCCACGGGCAACCCTTCTTTCTCTAAGGTTAGTCACGAGGCCCGTGGCTAAAAGTATTCGTGCTCTATGTCTAATCCAACTGTCCATCGCGATGTTCGTGACGGCACAGAAAATACTTTAGGCCTGTAATGAAATGTACCTGGGTAACGAGATTGTGGTGTATTTTAGCGTAGTAGCACGTCTGGGCCATTTGAGAGACAGGGCAGAGGTGGGCCACTGATACGACAAGGGTAGCTCGTTCTGGTTAGTGCGACGTTACACCTGAAACGCCCAATGCCAACGAGAACCCTAACTATACCGCTTAACAATTCCCGCCAATTGGTGCTAGAAAAGGCATGCGGGACACGTGTTGAACATTTACAAGTGTTTCTTATTTGCTGCATGCCATTCTTTCCCACTAAACGTCCCTGTATGCGAACCTACCAAGGGTGCGCTACGGCTATTTCCATGCGCTCCTATAACCATTATGTTGCATATTCCGCCGGTACGAATACAGGCTGTGAAGCTGTTCATCGACACGACCAAGGTTGAGATCCTCCCCGTGACCGACGCCAGCGCCCCGATCGTGCGCGTGGACGGCACCAAGGTGGACGTGACACCCGAGAGGCCCTACAGCCACACCTCTCACGATGCCGAGCTCTTCGAGGTCAGGACCGAGAACAAGTGGTTTGAGGTGGTGTCCAAGCCGTACGGCATCTCCCTGGACTTCAACGGCAACGTGCTCTTTGTTCAGGTGAGCAGACAGCGACGTGGGGAGTAAGACGGGCAGGGTTTGTAGTTTGTTCTTGACCATAGTAAAATACAAGTTATGAAAGACAATAGAACATGTTGAGCATTGCTCTGCCGAATAAACAAGGCCGTGACATCAACGCTAACGACGTTAGAAAGGCGATTGTGCCTATTGCGTGAGATCCCCTGCTCTTGTCACCAAGTTTGAGTTTAAAAAGTTACACTCGCAAGAACATTAGTTCGTTCGTCGTCTGCTGCGCCTGCTTTAATTTCGTTCTACTCACGATACTCACCGTCACGAACTCTCCGCGCCATGTGAAGGAATAGCCGGTAGCAGGGATAAGGTGCCGGGGCAACTTCCGCTGCTTTTCCTAATTGTAACCGACTGTACTAGGTGCAGCTTATAGCTATCACCTGCCATTATTCATTGGCCGTGGATCCAATCGTTGGTAATATAGGTAGACGGTCAAAATGTAGCGAACACTTATGTTTAGGACCACCGGAGGGCAGGTGTCACGGCGAAGGGTAGCGACGCGATGTTAGCGTTACTACGCTGGCGACCGGCTGGAGATATAGGGTGCAATCCAAACGAAAGAAACGAGATTGACTGCGTGATGCGTCATCGGCTGAAGTGTCGAAGTCTTACCCTCAAGGAAATGCATTTTCAATGCCGCCTCCCTTATTAACATTTATTGGAAAAGAAAATAAAGCTCTTTGGATAGCTCAGTTGGTTAAACGGCACAATATAACAAGGAGGCCTTCACACTGGGATTCTGCCGCGTCACATCCTTTAAACGGCAGGATTTGATTTGAAGGCGCAGCAAGAGCCCTCACTCTCTTTCCGCTGCGTTAGCTACCTGAAATGGGTTTCTGTCGGAGGCATGCAATAACCGCTTCAAAATTTGTTGATAGCGTTTTTTGATTGCTAGGAGTTCTTTGCAAGTTGCTTAAGCGACAGCCCCAGTTTGTAGGAAAAGCATGGCAAACTGTTTCACGGCAGTGGGCTACTAGTTGCAGAACTGCCTGTATTAGTAGACATCAGCATACATTGGAAGCTCTACGAAAAACGAAAAGCAAAACCAAAATGCAAAAAAAAAAAACACTGAAAGATCATGTAACCTATGCTGGTGCCTTATATCGTTGTGTTGGAAATGTTGACGAATTTGTTCCCCTCCAATCTTTCGCAGACCGCTCCATTCTACCGCGGCAAGCTGTGCGGCCTCTGCGGTGACTACAACCTTGACCGCAGCACCGACCTGAGTGGGCCCGACGGCCACCTGTACAACAACACGCTCGAGTTCGCCAGTAGCTACGTGGTCCACAGCCCGGACTGCCACGCCTAAGCACCCGGATCACTCCAATCCTCATCCCGAGCTCATTTCCCGCGCGCTCTGACCCACGGAGAACACCGCCGTGAAGACTGCCTTTTCTGACAGACCTTAAAAACGCGACGCGGAAAGCCCACTACAGTTCATTTTTTTCTCGCTGCCATGAACACAACAATGTCTCCGTCTTAGCGTGTGAAATAAAAAGAAAAGAACGAGTAAAAGAAGTCGAAAAGTGTGACCAATGTCTGTGTCCTGCTTCATTTTACCGTGCAATGCGCTCACTCTATGCCCGGGGCAAGCGTAATAATCATGTCACCCCGGTACTATTGCAAGCGGAAGTGACACACAAGTATGCGGCAACTAATGGTCGATGGGGAAAGTGTTACGTAAACGGGCGTCTTCTCCGTGGGCTCTAAACCAAGCCCATGAGGGTAGGGAACCAGGGGGCCCAATGGGTATAGGTCACCGAACCACTCGATGTTGGCGAGGCAAGCGCACCTCATATAGGCCAAGGATAAGTTGATGACTTGCTTGAAGGCCTCGTGAGGCTTGAAGGTGTCGGATGGTTGTGTTGCAAAAGTGGAGTCACCTAAGCTTCAGGGGCCCGAATGGGGGCATGCATCATTCAGTCTTGTACCACGGGCTTTTGACACGTTTTCTATTGTTTCATTTTATGCATTCCTGCGGAAGAACTGAGCGCAGGGCTTCAGGCGAACCGCCACTTAACGGCACTGGGCATGCGTCATTCCGATTAGAGGCGGAGCGTCACTTGTCCTATTCGACCGCAAATGGAATGAGGCGGTGCGGCAATCCACTACAAAGAGAGCGGTAGAGAACAAACTCTTTATCCAAGGAATCTACGTACAGGTCCTCGTGGTGGTATTGAGACTGCTGATTCAGCGTAGTTGTCCAGCATGTTTGTGCGGATCCAGACATATGTTTACGTTGAGCCTGCTTGGCAGCCTGGGTGTTCCCTGAGGCGAGGGGACAGCCGGAGCTCTCAGGATGTGATCGAGGCGAGAGACGGTGGAGGAGAAGCCGGGAAGATTCATAATTAGACTGAGGAATTGGGTGGGTAGGAAGAACATGAGGTTGAGTCAGGACGCTAAAGGATGCGGATGGCAGTGAAAATGTTTGAGCCTGCCAAATGAGGCTCGAAGACTGACGAGTGACTGGGCTTATACTGGGGTACTGCGGGTGGGTATAGGGTGCGTGAAAGGTGCTGGGCATGTACGTGGGAGTACGTGGGAGCATGTACGCGGATATCACGGGGCTGGGTGCGAATCGCCGGCTAGTGGTACAGGGTAAAAGTGAAGCAGTTCGGCCTTCCTGCTACCGGCAAGCAGCGTACGCTAAAGCAGTGTTTCAAAAACATAGCGGTTTAAGCGCCGCTCACAAGAGTTGACGCGTCGCGGGGGACGATCTTCGGTGACCTGGTGGTCATTCCCGGTTACCGGCGGTGGCGAATTCGCGTCCGGCGCTGTCTGCCCTCCGCCGTTCGGTGTTAATGTTGATACTTGTCAACATTAATGAACAAGAACAAGACATTACGCAAATATAAGCCCGAAAATCAATACACGAGTGATATTTGTAGTGTTCCCTTACAAAAAAATTGACGGATGCTTGCTTTTTGCGATTGCAAATAAATTACTACATCAACAGCAGAAAACTGTCGCCTGCTGTTGCCCACGCTACCTGGCGGAACCCTAAAAATTCAACCAGCAACTGCAACGAAAGTTTCCACTAGATAGGTTCCGCATTCCGCTTGGAACGCTCGTGGAATGGAGCAACGTGGTTCTATAAATGTTTAGTAGCGTGCTTCGATTCACCCGCGTCTCCGCCGTACGGCAGCGCTGGCATCGAGGCACCCGACCAAGGAGGTTCAAAACCTCCTTGCACCCGACTGGGAGCAGAGGAACGCGGTAAATTTAAATTGACTTGAGCAAACGTCTAGCATGTTGTCTTGGAAGGAACGAGACGGGAGAGGAACAGAATCAGAGGTGAGCGGGAAAAAGAAGGGATGCCTTTACTTGCCAGGGGCACCAGTCAACTACCCTCTTCCGTCGACATTTGCAACGAAAAGAGCAGGTACGCGGCCAATTTTTTCTGTTACTTTCTCCTTCGTCATGTGTCATGAGGAATGTGATCCTATGACGATGCACATGATATGGTTATGTGCGCTGTAGTGTCTAATATGTGCGTACAGCTTGAGTATATATGTGAGTGTTTGTACCAATAAATGTTAGTTGGAAGTCACGTTTGTTCGCGCTTTACTCGTTTACGGAGTACTTGCTGGCCAACTTTTCTTTCCATTGTAAAACCTCTTCGCCTTCCCTTGAACTGCACGTTATCATAAAAGTGGTACAATCAAACGGAGCTAGAGGCCCCACTACAACTGCCGAGTAATGTTTTAAGTGCAGCGCACTTTAGGGGCGCGCCTTGTCGTTGTAGCTCGCTCGATGGACCCAAGTAGAGCCCTGCGGCGTTCCGTCGTAGTGGCTGTTGTCGCGGCGTCCCTCAGAGGCTTCGAAAGCCAAGTAGTTTATATAGTCATAAACGCTCTAAACTCGTGAATCGCTGGCGCTTGCCATAGATCTCCCGTTGCTTAGCGCAAAGAAAACTGCAGGTACATTTGATGCAAAATATACGAAATTAACCGGCAGCGCCGCGTTCATTTAGTTAGGAACGCTCGTTGGGCTGGTTTTTACGACAGCACGCGAAAAAAAAGTGCCAGTGCAACACCGGCACGTGCAGGAGGAAAAGGAAACACAAGAAGAACAGAACTCCCGCTAGCGCAGTTTCAGGCAGGAGGCGCGCGAGCACTGCGATGGCGGGAAATTTGAAATGCGTTGGACAAACCTCCGTTGATTTCATCAGGAGAGGGAGGATACAGGGCGGCGAAGAGCGTGATGGGTGGTAAGAGTGAGCGAATAACGGCGCCACAGCCCATTAAGGCGAATCACTGCTCTTCACTTCCGACAGCTTTCACATTGAGTGGAACGGCTTTAATTTGGTTGGCATATAATACTGCGAGTTCTAGGACGAAACGGAAAACTCAGTGGGTATGCAGTGGGTAAACAGAGGCTATACACCTCCCCTCCCCCCCCTCCCCCCCCCCCCCCCCCAACAACTACGAAGAAGTTTGCAGAACACGGTGTAACAACGCAAATCCTACTCCGTTCTCACTTTTGCAGTCGTTTCAGTACGCTTAGTGATCCCAAATTAACGTAAAGCCTATGTAATTTGCAGTTCAATTAAAGTCCGTTTGGTTGAGGCGCATTACTACCAAATTAGGTCTTGTATAAGCTTTGTGCAAGAGTTGGTTATGGATTGGAGGGCATGTGTGTCATACCACAGCGACTTCAACATCAGTTGAGGTTTTAAAGCGAAGCCATTAACATCGCGTTGTTCGGGTATTTTCGTGGTCGCTGTATGCAGAAGAAGTGGTAGAGAATAGAAGGAACTCGACACAGCTCGTCACATCCCCCTTGAATTGAAAACGAGAAAACAAAAGTAAAAGTTTGTTTGACCCTCACACCCTGACATGGTTGACAGGAGAAACTTAAAAAGAGTGTGTGGGGGGGGGGAGGGGGGGGGGCACCGTGTTTATCTTTGGGTTTTATGTTGAAGTGTTTATGAACCGTGTTACGCAATTGTGTGCCACTTCACATGCCTGTTGCTTCCCAGCAATGAAGTGTATCACAATGTTTACTTAAATGTCACCCATGCCCCTTCTCAAAGCCACTATCAGTCCACTATTCGCTATCGTTGCTGTGGCATTTGGCGTCGCGGGCCTGACCTTCCGAATGGTTGTAGTTGTTGAACACGTTATTTCACATTTTTATGCCAATCTAAGGCTTTTGTGAAGGAATACAAAAAAAAGAACTGTAAAAATAACAATACAAAGACGCGAAACGTTTTGTCGCTTGATCACTGGATTCGGCGGGACAGGCTGTGATTCTGGCATTGTTTCCGAGCCGGTAACCGGTGCCAGGAGCTTCTGCGTCATGCATACACTGTTTTAACGACCACCAAAGCTAGCTGGCGACCGCTGCAGTTGTACCCGGGTGTACTGTAGCAGTGTTGGCGGGACTCCCGGGGCTTGCGCGGCGCTACTGGCGCCACCATTTTATCCTCCTCTCCTTGGTTCCTCTCAAGTTGACGGGTTTGCAGCAGCGATGTTTCGTACGACGAATTTTCTCTTTTTTTTTGCCAATTTTCGGCAGTAACTTTGGCCAGAACGGACAAAGGGAGTCTTTAATTGATGCCGAAAATATAAGGAGTCGCGGAGTAAAAAGGAGAAAAATGTCAGTATATCAGACCTCGCATCATTTATTACCGTTTTCTTTTGAAAAGTTCGCCGTACACTTTGTCGGATTTAGGTTCAAATATTCGCGGTCGTGTTCCCGCGAGCTAAAGGTATTCAAGATCGCTTCCCGTCCAGCTCATGAAACAGGAAGGAGCATAAAGGAAAGAATACTCCATGAGAAAGAGTTAGTAAGCGGCTGCGGCTGAAGCCTGTCCACGTGTACCTGTTTCTGCGCAAAATTTACACCATCTTCCCGCGAGGGGAACCATGGGGTAGATGCGACGCATCGGGGGTTGCCGTCGCGTTTCCGTTATGTTAGCGACGTCAGCGAGTGGATTGCTGTTGTTGTGTATCCTATTTACGCAGCATGTTCACCCCCGATGCGTCACATCTACCCCATGGTTCCCCTCGCGGGAAGATGGTGTAAATTTTTTAACCGAGCGCAAGCTGCACGCTAACGCACAGCTGGCACGGCGACGGGAGCGAGCGCAGCCGAGCGCAAGCTGCGCGCTGACCGTGCTGACGCACAGATGGCGCTGCGGTGAGAGCGGCGGAGCACGCAGCTGCCGCGGCGAGGAGAATGGGGGAGGGATGCGGACTACGCCACGCGGAACGTGCAACATGCATCCAGTACATCATGCAGGCAGAAGAGAGGCAAGAGCTCGTGCAATCGGAAGGGTCAATGACAACAGGGCCAGCACGGTCTATACAGATGTGGCTGACTACGCCAGAAGGGGATCGATGACCGCTGTTGTGACAACCGCAACGTCGCATATTACCAGCATTACCCTACCCTGCACGACCACTGACCAAGCAGAAGAGGCTGCCATTGCCCTGGCCATCTCTCAGACCATCGCAGATACAGCTGTCACAGATTCCCAACAGGCATGCCGAAATTACCTGCATGGAAGAATATCCAAATGTGCCTTAAAGGGGCCCTGAAAGGCGTTTTGAGCACACTAAATTGACTAGCGCAACCGTTAGATTGGGTCGTCAACATCATCTGTGCCAAGTATTACTCTTTTACGCGCAGCGGAAAGCTCACACTTTTGTTGCAAAGTTGGTCGCTTTTTTCTCACCCTTTCCTTCGTGTTTTTGGACGCCGCCATCTTCACATGTCTACATCATCGATTCCCAGATGTTCGTCATGAGCTAGACATCCTGCTATTGGGCGGCTTTTTCACGCACTTCCGGCAAAGAGATTAGTCGTCTGCTCAGCGTCGGCTCGCCGGCTGATCTGCCAGCGGAGTGCCGGAGTGCTTGGACATTTTACGACAAACGAAACAAGTGTAAACAAACGCTTAACCGTTTGTATTAAATGCAACAGGGCCATAACACGACATGAATATTCTCTTACTTGAGTACGTTCCATAAAGAAAGCGTTGAAGCCCCGTGGCACTTCTTTCTTGCAATCGCAGAGAACGCCCTGAGCCGAATGCCCGGGTTTGACGCATACATTTTATTCAACTTCCAAACAATCCAGAGATGCGTTTCGAACGAACACAACGTCACAACATGCGTTGCAAGTCCGAACCGCGATTGACAGACGATGGGTTGCCTCCTCCTGCCCCTCGTAAATTCGGCACTCACCTCGCGCGCGGTTTGCGGGGACGAACAGCAAGTCACTTAACTCTGGCGCACAAGCCGAGACGGCTTTTAGCCACGCACACTGCACATACCCCATGCGAGGTTGAGTCGTACGCCGCTTGAGAAAGATAATCCAGACCATGGGAAGCACTATCCACCCGCAGAAGCACAACGCATTTCATCGCGAAACAAAGGCGTCCAGAACACACACACCATCGCCTCCTGTAATGCCAAACGCATCTCGCACTTCCAAATGGGAGTGAGTAGTATGCCTGCAGTGCCCATATGCCGCGAGGTGGGGCCCCAAGCTGAACCGGGATCACGCAACCGTAACTGACTTCTAGAGCGGTTTGTGCCTTGTTTCCAGGGCAACCGATGTTTGATATTGTCAAAGAAATGGTGCTCGCTCCAGCGCTAGAAATCTCAGAGCCGCGGAGGAGCATGTTTTGCCAACGTTGCCGCTCTCCACCACGCGTCGCCCCAAGCTGAACTGGCGTTTTGTGCACGGGTTCTGTATCGGTTTAAAATGTCTTTTTCACATGCCGCCGCCAGGAATTACCACCGCCACAAAATAAGACCCGGCACCAGCGGGGCCACATCTGATACGGCGCTTTTTGGATAAACAGTGCGCTGTGCATCCAAGGGAGCGAGCGCAGGATCCTCCCCGTGCGGCTGTGAGTTCGCCGCCGATAAAGAGTCGCGTGCCGCCGATAGCAAAGTTCTGCAGCAACGTACACCGCGAAAGGGCAAGGCCAGGCCGCCGCACACATGCGGCCAGATTTTTCGTTCGCTTTTCCAGCCTTGAGCGGAGTGCGGAATTCATGGTGTCAACAAAGCTTGCCCGTAGCAGACGGCTGTGTGAGCAGCGCAATAGCGGAAGTACGTCACCGCCGAGGAGCGCAGCATCATGGGAGGGAAGGCTCGCTCGCCGTCAACAGCGGAGAGTAAGTTGAAAGGAGGAGGAAACGCGGCGCGACGATAATGCGCGGTTTTTGATTTACGATTTCTCAGCTAATACTCATCGCTTCAACAAAATTCTTGCGGGAGGAGATTGCTAATACATTGCTTTATTTGGTTACATGTACATCCACGCATCGGCGGAAGGTATTTCAGGACCCCTTTAAATATTCTTCTTCAACGTCCGCTTCACCGACGAGTCAAAATACTCTGGACTCCAGCCCATTCGATCCTCCAGGGCAACAACACCGCCCATAATACTGCCCGAGAGCTATCCCGCCGGGCACCACGAGGGATAGAGGCTGCGAGCCCATTGCTCACCTACCACGAGATCAGTCAGCATTACAGGCTCGAGCGCAGGATTTACCCCCCGGCCCACGAATCCTTAACGAAAGCCCAGGAAAGAATACTTAGGCTGCTTCAAACGAATACGTTTCCCCACTTGACGAAATTGCGCCTAATGTACCCAACCCAGTACTCCGCTCTGTGTCAGTTTTGTGGGGAACCTGGCACGCTTTACCATATGGTGTGGGGTTGTCAGAAAAACCCCAAGTTGGACAGATTTTCTGGTTTGTCTTATGAGCAGTGGGAGAGCGTGTTGTCCAGTTGCAGTCCAGAAGACCAGCTTCGGTTGGTTGAAAGGGCTGTCGCAGCTGGCACCACGAATGGGGTCCTGAAATGAGGACACCACTCCACATTTTTTTTTTTGCTAATAAAGAAGTTTATTCTCTCTCTCTTCCTCTTCATCTTGCTCCCACTCGCTCCAACTACGCGCGGGTGCGCTCCACGCCGACGCTGTGAATTGTGTGTACGTCTCCAACACGTGCCACCTGAGACGAAAAGCCCAAACGCTTCGTTTCTTTTGGCTCCAAACACCTCTCAAACTTGTCTCTTTGGCGCACGCGCAGTGGTTCCTTCGAATTTCCCTCCTGGCTACTGAGAGACGTTTCACCGAGGTATACAAATAGCTTCGCTGTAAAAAAGTCTCGCATCTCCACGAAGTGAATCATGATGAGTGGGCGAAGAACTGGGGATCGTGCTTACCGTAAATCACCCGTGGCATTGCCCACTCGTGCATGTAAATGAGTGATAACGCGTGTGTACTGTATGTACAGTTCCAATCCGATACAATTCAATTTAATCCAATCCAATATAATGCATTTCAATCTAATCAAATCTATTTCAATCCAATCCAATCCAATGCTCCTAGCGCATGCGCAGCACGTCTCTCCAGGAGCCACGCGAAACTGCTCAACCTCTCTCTATTTCTCTCTCTCTCTCTCTCTCTCTCTCTCTCTCTCTAACATTTTGTGATCCTTGTGTTCCCAGATGTTTCGATTTACACGGTTCTGAGCGTCTCTCTCTCTCTCTCTCTCTCTCTCTCTCTCTCTCTCTCTCTCTCTCTCTCTCTCTCTCTCTCTCTCTCTCTCTCTCTCTCTCTCTCTCTCTCTCTCTCTCTCTCTCTCTCTCTCTCTCTCTCTCTCTCTCTCTCTCAATCTCTAACCTTTTTACCGCGAATTAGCGTTGACAGTTAAGGTTTGTGCTTTTTTGCCGCGTTTTGCAACCTTTTAGGCGGTCTGGCATACACATATTCGGTTTATACTGATGTGCGCACGGACGCCAACGGACGGACATTGGGAGCTCCTAAGGTGCTTCGCCCCTAAATGAAACCAAGACGATGAATACAACACAGCCGCTCACGTGCCGCTAGGGTCAAAGAGACGCCTCTCTTTTGACCTGCCGGGAATGGTCTGCTCGAGAACACGAAGGCTTTGAGGTTACGACACGGCACGGGCCCAGTGGACACAGCGGGAAGCCAAGACGGAGAAGGCGCAGGATTCTCAGTTTTTCGCGTCCATTCCAAAGTTTCGATTTTGAGCGAGTCTTGATCGGCAGAAAGCAGAAGACCCTGAAGACCCTGATTTCTGTGAATTTCATTGGTGGGGCGTCGATTTCTGTGCATTTCATTGGTCAGAGGCTTCGCAAGTGTGACTTCGTCGGTATTGATATGGACACCAAATGGATTTTTTTTTCTGCCGAGCACGAGGACGGGGGTCCGATTCTCATCCGCGTCGGCCTCTTTTCTGATGGAGGCGAAAATGAAAAACGCATGTGTGTACGATATTTCGGCGCCCGTTAAACATCCCCAGGTGGTCAAAATTAATCCGCAGCCCTCCACTACCGCGCGCCTCATTGCTTGCCTTGCGTCGGCGCGTTAAACCCTGCAATCAATCAGTGGGCACTTTTGAAACGGCCCCAATTCGAAATTCTGCCCCAGGTTTACCAAAAAAACGGAAGAGCGGATGGAGGACGTAGAAGAAGAAGCTTGGCATCTCAAAGTTTCGCTAGCCATCCGCTTCTGTAGATTCCGTAATTTTTTTTTTTTAGGTGGTGTCGTGTGAGTTTCAAAATATCGCTTGCCGGATACTGATATTTCTTGCCTCGGGCTGTAAGCTGACGCTGTAGGTGACTTTCAGCAACTACTCCTGAAACAGAAACTAAACAAGAAGTTAAAAATAAGAACGGACGATGGCCTCTTCAAAATATTTTTCTCATCTGCTGCTGGCGGGCGGCTTTTTTCAGATAGCGATGCCGGAAAGCATCACGCCGCCCTGCTTTTCTCTCTCTTTCTCTGTTCTGTTCATCGCCTCCCCCAACCCCCCTCCCTTCCATATTCCCTCAGTTCTGCCATCCGTATCTCGGTGAAACCTAACGCGAGCACGTTGAAGCGTAGCGGTCGAGCAGTATCTTTGGCTCTCGCTATTTAAACCTGCCACAGACAAATCTCGTCGGCAGGGCTCCGCTTGGGTTGAAAGCGGGCTCGGGTGGATTTTAGGATTGCCGTCGTCATGAGAATTCTGTGTCTACTTCTGCTTGTCGGGTGCAGCTCCGGTGAGTGCACATTTGTCAAGTATACCCCGTGTGCTACTCAGAACGAACACCTTCTATGGTGGACACCTTGCCGGCTACCATACAATTCGGTTCGGACCATTCATGTTGCATACGGCTTCACATGCGAAGTATGAGCCATTTTTATTTTCCGGCCAAGCACTGCCAGTGGGGGTGTAACTAATCATCATCATCATCATCATCTTCTTCTTCTTCTTCTGCTTCTTTTCCTTCCTCTTCTTTATTTTCTTAGATGGAGAAGGCGGAACAAACAGCAGTGAAAACCGCTTGACAAGGGCCCCGACCCCCATGGCACAAGTTGACAACATGCGCCCATTTTTTACTTTAAACAGACGAGTAGGGAAATCATTTAAGCACACGACACTGAGAAAAGCCTGATACAATATTGTCACGAAGCCAATCCAATCCAATACATAGTTCACGCCAATATGATAACTTCTGATAGTAATACAAAGAATACGTGCCCGAGCGAGGACATAACCACACAGAAAAGTGTTTTCAAAAATCAGTTCGGGCTGTATTGTAAATGTTGATTAAAAACAGCGTAATTGCATTGCTGCCTTTTCTAAACGGGTCCATTTTGTCTTTGGATAGATAAGTAAACATACTACGCGGACGTCAACATTACGTTTGCTATAAATCTATTTAAAGGCGCATTAAAAGGGGGTACGGTGACATAAAAGGAGAAATAACCAGGGTGGGCGAATATTCGAAATTAGTGACATTAATCTAATAGCGTAAGCTACTAGATTCATATACTACCATGGGTTGTAAACCTTTTGAGGCGGAGGGCCGAGTTTCATGAAAGTTGACATAACGGGTGCCGGACGGCATATTGGGAGGGCTTTACAGGCAAAGAGGGAAAATTCGAGGAATTGACAATATTGTACAAAACTGGAACGGAAATAATTGTTTATTTTCGGCGAGCGTGTCCTTTGAGGTCAAAGTGACGCGTTCAAGGTCAAAACTGCCATGTTGGGTTCCATACAGTAAGTGACTAGGGGAAAGAAAAAGGGCATTCTGACTATTGGGTTTGGAAATGACGGGAGCAAGACGACTCGGCGGCAGTGGCTTACTGTTTTAAGTGCGAATGCACTTCTTAAGCGACCCTGAATCACGCGTCCGCCGTCCGTCCGTCCGTCCGCACCACATACCCACTTAGGGCGATCGGCCAAGAAGAGTTCCTAATTTCTTTAGCACATACCCACTTAGGGCGATTGGCCAAGAATCGGGCGTGAGAAGGGCTAATGCACCCGCTTAAAGGAGTACTGACACGAAATTTCAAAGCTGAGATCCGCTCTAGCAATCAAGTACAACGACAACACAAATAGGTGTCTGTGAATAAATGCATCTTTCTTTCTTTGTAGTTGTGTGTGTGTGTGTGATCTCTCTTTCGCGAACATTACCGAACCGCGCAAATTCAACTCGTGCATTCGCACTTTCACATTCTTCCCCTCGGGGAAATGCGGGGAAATTTTTTATTCGACGCACGGACTGGCGTCAGTACAGGATACAAGTTAAGAAGAAGCACACACAGATACGGGATACGGCTGCCTGCTTATGAAGCCAGCACACTCTACGTTACCGCCCCGCAGACGGGCGCTCAGATCTTATCAAGAGATAAAACCGCGCGCGCGCTATGCCGAACACCGCAACATGCCGAGCTGCCTGATGTAACACTGATCAGCGTTGCCAGATTGGAAATGGGCTGTGACACCAGCCGCTGGTCAAAATCTCGACAGATTTTACCAGCACTAAATTACGGCCCTTAGAACATATTCCTCGCCCCTGCATCTCTTCTGCGCAAGCAGTTGTGGTGTTTTTGTTGCTTTTATCGCGGAGAGGCAATTTTGATTACAGCAAAATAGGTTTGATTGCTGTGAAAATATAAAATGTCTAATTCATACTTGTCGCAGTGCGAGTAAAGCACTTTTGCTCGATTTCCTATCGGCAAGCTCGCGCAGAAAGTTACCCCGAATCTAATAGAATGCTCCCTGTACTTTTTACCTATCTTGATTTTAAACATGACGTATGCAAGGTACGATTTTCTCAAATTATTTGTGAGCATTTAACATTTTACTGCTTAATTTACAATCAAACGTCATACAAAATAAGTTAATGAGTAATACGTTAGTGAAGAAACGCTACCGGGTGATCCTTCATAAAGAATTCTGAACGTTGTCATTCAGTGCGGTTTGTTTGCTCAAATGACGCATTTTAGTTCTCCTTACTTTCTGGGCATGCTGAAAACCAAAAAATACTCATCGAGCACACTAAAACAGACATACAGTCTAGTAATGCGAGTCACTCTTTATGTTTAGGAGCTAAAAAGACTTCCATTCAGGGAAAGAAAACTACGGTTGAAACCAGGAAGGTACTTTTTCACCGCTTTTCGCCAAATATTGCCTGGTGTAGCCGTATCAGAACCTCAACACCAGTAGCCTCCAAATTTCACCAGATTTTCAGGATCTGGTGGCGTATTTCCCCATCTGGCAACGCTGACACTAATGTCCTGTAGGGGTTGCATAATTCTGCCTCGCGGGCCGCATGTAACCCACGGGCCCCAGGTTGCCGACCCGTGATATATACCATACGTGAATTTCATGTTCGATGCCTTCGAATAATCAATTACGACCCGCCGCGGTGGCTCAGTGCCTAAGGCGTTGCGCTGCTAAGCACAAGGTCGCGGGTTCGATTCCCGGCAGCGGCGGTCACTTTTCTGATGGAGGCGAAAAGCAAAAAAAGGCCCGTGGGTACGAGATTTCGGGGCACGTTAAAAATCCCCAGGTGATCAAAATTAAACCGCAGCCCTCCACTACGGCGCCCCTCATCTCCTGCGTTGCGTCGGCGCGTTAAACCCTACAATCATCGAATAATCAGTTACCAGCCGATTATTGCCGGCACGTCCTTGCTCAGGCCCTGCATGTCCATGCACGGCAAGTCGTCCATAAGTAACATCCTCGCACCTACCTGCACACACGTCCTTGAATGGACGTGCGCTCTTAACGCCTGCAACAAGGGTGCTGTCATGCCGGTGATCGTAGTGTGTGCAATGGCTCTGAAGGAGTCGCGATGGTCCACATGAACTCGAAAGAATACATTGCAGAACACTGCAGGGAAATGTAACCGTAGCCAAAAAAAAACTCCCGACAAGAGACGGCCCACAAAGCCTATTCTCGGGTTCCGAAGGTTCTCGCAACGGGTAACGTAGCCGTAATTTGCACGATAGCAACGCAATGATAAACGCAATTTGCCTCTCCAGAATATCGAAGAAGATTGCAATAGGCCGATGAGGGCTGCGCCACACCTTGTAGCGCGCTTGAATTCCCTAAGCTGCTTTCTGTGATGGACTACATCGTCTCCCCAAGGGGACACTGAATGCTTTGTATGGAGATGCCGTTCTTCTTCTTAGCTTCCTTCAGGAGACAGAACTGGCGGACTCATGAGAAAGTGGCCGTATTATTGACTCTAGGTGGCGCTTGGACGGTGCAATCGCTAGGACATCTTACCAGACTAACACCGCCTGATCCAACAGCAGAACCAACCAACCAACAAACCAACCATCCAATGCACACCATTTTTATTGATGTTTAGTAGCGCTAAAGAAATGTGAATATTGAGCAGAATTACAAGCTTTTATAAGGTTAATAGACATATACCGCAAGGCTAACGCCCCCAGTGTTCCAGTAAAGAGAACTACGCAGGAACAAAGACGTCGCATCATTTCTGATCTTTTCCTGTATTTGCCCCTGAAATGACGGCCATTCAAGTAGGTTCATATGGATTCATTCTTACGAATTATTACCCTCTTGCCGCGGTGGCTCAGTGGCTAAGGCGTTGCGCTGCAGAGCCCAAGGACACCGGTACAACCCCGGTTATGGTGGCTGCCTTTCTGGTAGAGCCAAAAAGCGAAAACACCCGGTAGTCGAGGTTTCGACGTGCGTTAAAGATCCCCAGGTGGTCGAAATCAATCCGGAGCCCTCCACTACTACGCGCCACATAGCCCAGTGTCTCTTCGGCGCGGTAAGCCGCATAATTAATTATAATATCAAATTTTCATCCTGTGACTATTACCCCCCCCCCCCCCATAATTTTATCCTCATCCCATATCCAGCATCAGAGGTGTGTATCAGGTTTGTGCTTGTTTCACAAAACATATAGGTAAGTATTGTGGTTTTCAGGGGAAATTACAATGAATATACAGAAGACTACGTCTGCATCACGCAGTTTGACCCGTATAATCCATCATTTGACTGATTACGATAAGCCTAGAGCCTTACATCATCTGTAAAAAGCTTCACAGTAGAAAATACCATGTGCCGCTCGATGCCGCTGCACTATGTACCGTAACTAGACCACACTGGTTGTCAAAGTCGCTTTCAGGTCACCTGAACCTTCATAACCCAACTTCTTACGCTTTTGTGGTAGGTTATAAATGAAATGTGTAGAAATGAATGGCTGGCATGGGGATGATGCCAGAAATTGATTTTTGAGAAAAAAAAGGTAGACCTCCGTGCCCAGCGGAATGTCAAAAATAATAATAAATTAAAATATGCGTTATTTTAGAAGTGGCTACAACCTAAGAGGTCAGTTAATTATACATCCCTTAGACACTTCTTCCGTACTTTACCCTTCAATTTCAATAAAACTAATGTGGGTTCTTTTCGCAGGCTTTGATGTCGGCAAAGAATACGTGTACAACCACAAAGGCACCCTCAAGGTCCTCAGTCCTGACCATCCTCAGCAATCAACGGTCGTCGCCTTCCGCAGCAAAGTTCTCGTTCAAGTCAAGCCGGACGACACACATTTCAAGGTGCATAGTCAAGTTATACTGAACACCGTTGTTGCCCTGCTAAATAATTTAAGAAGATCGCAGCAGCTTCGTAGAAATGATGTTCCGCGAAAACACTACAAGTTAATTCCGTCGCACACTGAAGGTGGTCTTAGGAGCGCTCCCTGTAACAAGTCATTGCGCACGAATCGGGCTTCCCATTACGTTTATGCTGATTGCACAAAACGAAAGAATAGCAGAAACCTTCAAAACTTTTTCGTTTTTACAATTGTGCAAGTATTCGGATGTCTCAAAGTCTCTACCTGTCGGGTAAAATACCGTATAAAAATAAAATATTTTCGAACTGTGCCGGCATCCATTCATAGAGACCGACCACTGCATTGATAATCGTATTAAGAGGGCGTCATACGCAATAACTCATGCAGGTATAGTTTTACTTTTCCTTAGAAGCGAAACATCACTGAACGTAATGACATAAAATCTAATCGTTGTTTCAAACGCCACTGACTGCTGAACGAATTCCCACTGTAGTAGCTCTTCTAAATCTTGTAGCCCAAATACAAATAAAAAATAATCCGCCTCCTCAAAATTTTTGTCGGCGCGAAGTTAAATAAAAGTGTTTTAAGCCGCAGTGCACGGATTCCAATTAAAGTGCCTATGTACCAAACACCTTCCGGCGTAAATTGACAAGACCCTCAGCCGTACTGCTATTACATGTCTTCCCGTATTTGTCGTTATATTGATTTCAGATCTTGAACTTCGAAGCCGACACGTACAACGCGGAGCACTTGGACCTCGGGGAGTACGAGTTCGACTACAAGTCCAACGAAAACCTAGTCGGCGCTCTTGAGCATCCCTTTGCCGGAAAGTTTCACGAGGGAAAGGTACAGCACAGCTTGTTCGCCTTACTGTCTGTTACTTATTTATTTGCCGGGGGCGACAATTACTATACTTGAAATTCCCTGCAGTGATGTTACGTATAGCTTTAGAGTAAGTATACTGAATGCCGGAAAATACGCAGTGGTTAATGAGTTAACAAACCAAAGTCAAAAGTCTATCCTACACTTCTGCCCGCTTGAACTGCTGATTTGAATACACGCTGACTGTGAAGAAAACTCTCGAAGCGCCCGCTGAGTTGTGCTCTTGACTATTTGATGCAACAGCCACCTTGAAGCTCAAAGGCGAAGATTTTCCGGGAAACGGTCACATGTACAACGTAGTCAGTTTTGTAGGCCAGCTAATTCAAGTGCAGTCGAGTGACAGAGATTGGTTTGATCGGATTATTCCACTCTACGGGAGAGTCACCGTACTGCCAACGCTTCCGGAAAAACCCAGAGTATTTTTGTGAGTGCTTTGAATACAGGCCAAAAATAATTCCTCTAACATCTAGGAGCGAAGGATTCAACTGCGCACGCAGGGGAGTCATTGAAAACCATCTCGCAGCGGTTTCTGTAACGGATCGATTAAGCGACGTTTGAAAGTTATGGCGAAACATCACAATACCTTATAGCCTTCTCCCCTGTGACATATATCGTATACGCCCGTATACTGCCTATACTGTTAGTACTTATTTCTCTTGATTTCTTCTGGCAAGCAGGTTAAAATAAAAAAAAAAAACTGGTTGATTCCTCTGTCATAGGAATCGCTAAACCATGGAGGTAAAATGTGCAACGAAATTTGCAGTTGAGCATGATTTGCCGAACAGCGGCTGTCTTGTGGGTGTGGTTGGCGAGCGACGTCCTGTTGGCGAGTCGCTTGGGCAAAGGTGTACAGGCGTCATTTCCGGGATGGACATGACGTCAGTGAAATCTTGGTGCATCCCGGCATAACACGCTTTCGTGTTAAAATTAGGGGTGTGCGAATATCACAGCTTTCGAATACGAATCGAATACGAATATCTAGCTTCGAATATCGAATCGAATATCAAATAATTAAGGAGAATGTGGCTGTCAAAATCAATTTTTTGATTTTTTTGTGTGTGAATTTTGATGAAAATTTGCCCTGCAACTGGATGTGCTTCTGTTGTAACACCATAAAAATTTCAAAGTAATATTTTGAAAACTCTTTATTCATGAAATTTTCTTTCTGTCCACCTTGCACCGAGCTTAAGCGGCCTATAAAACATGATAGAAAACTTGTTCAAAGTGCTTTGCATTCCCTAATGAATGGACGAGGTCATGACAGTGTTACGTTGCGCAAGAAAGCGATATGGCTCGACCGCGTCGTGGCGCTCGTATACCGCAACATGTAATACTTTGTTTATCCCTGACATGGCCCGCCAGGTCACTCATAAGAATAAATTTGAAGTTACGGGCATTAATTACAACTACTGGCGGTCAATCGTACCAGGTTGTGGAGCCAGCGATGCTTCAACGAGCAGCGGCTACGCCGTGCGCTCCGAAGCCGAAGCGTCGGCCCTTTCTTTCCCAAGGCTAGCGAGCCTACTGCAAGCTTAGCAATAACTAATCGTGCAAGCATCTCAAATAAGACGAAAAGTTCACTGCGTGAACCGCTATCACAAGCGCGCACACTACATTTCACCCACCAGGGTAACTTCCCGCGCACCACAAAGCGTTCGATGACCTGCGCCTTTCGAGCCACGCAACTTCCCGTAATATGGCTTATGATCTTAGGAATTGGCATCGCTATAATGCCCGTGTTGAATACCATAGCACATAAAATGATCGAACAGAAACTTGGACGCGCGGGGCAGTGCAAATGAACCCAGAAACGCGCACTACACAGTTCAGGCAGCCGCCATCTTGCATTGCCGCCGCGACGCCCAATCATGAGGGCCGTTTCAAAGCGCGCCGACCGGAAGGCCAACCATGCTTCAGCAACTATTTCTGGCTTCGTTTGCGCGCATTTCTTTTTCTGCCATTCATCCATTTGTGAATGAACGAGGATAAAAGACACGATAAGGACCGGAAAGAGGGTCGCTCGGCCCGTCCAATGGTACCAAAACGGCCACGCCCGGTGGCACCATTGCGGAGATACAGCGCTCCGAAAATTGCCGTTTTTTCGCCGATTTATGCTGACATTTTGCCCCCGCAGCTGGCAAAAGTATTCTTTATACCACTTCGCGACGGTTTTCGGCGGACAAACTTTGCAAACTCGCAGGATAGAAAACACAGAAGCCGAATATGTGGCTTTAAAGAAAGCCATCTTGTGGTCCCTTTTCCGAAGTTGAAAGACATGCCCCGCCCTTAGAGTAATCAATCCAAATATTCGATAATATCCTATTATTCGAACCCGCTCGAATATTCGAAATGTTTCGAATAGATAGTTTTCGAAGCGAATACGACTATAACATAATTAATATGTGATTATTATTCGAAATTTTCGAATATTCGCACACCCCTAGTTAAAATATAAAACCCGAAAACGAACAATCCTCAGTATAACTTACTTTTTAGTACTAAAGGCTAGAGGTTGCTTCCCGCAAGAAGACCCTGTGTGCCGGGGGGGGCACTCTTTACAGGCCGCTTGCTTCGTTGTGCTGCCGTCATTTCCGTGACGGATATGACATCATTGAAATTTGTGTATCGCGGAATAAAACACTTTCGTGTTAAAAAGTTTGAGAGCAGGAAAAGATGCGGGAAAAATTGTATGAGCAAGTTCAGCGAAACCAGAAATAAGTGGGTGCACTGTTCACGCCTGTGAACCGTTCTGTTTGCAGCTCGAAGAGGTCGTGATCGGCAAGAACGAGCCGATGTGGGTGCGCAACGTGAAGAAGGGCATCCTCTCGCTGTTCCAGCTAGACCTCGTCAAGGGCCGCCTCGAGCAGCCGACTGCTAAGGAGTACCACGTCAAGGAGGTAAACGGGCGTGATACAGAGCTCTAAAGTGCACGGGAACTGTTTCTGGCCAGGCACTTAAGTCTGATATCCTGACTTGAATACGAATACGTTAGCACTTATTGCAGGACACTCATGAAAGATGTACAGTCATCAAAAGTGTTAGCAACAAAAAAGAACGAGGTGCCAGCGTATGCACAGGTAGGCAGCTTGCTATAGCGCCCTGGGTAATTAGCGAGTTCGTGCGCATGCGCTGGAGCGGCCGACTGCAGAAAGTCAGCAACGGGAGCACCCATTATCATCCGCCGAAGAGGCGCCGGTGGCTATCGTAACCTGCCGCTCCGTGGCTGGCACCCGCTTCTTCGTTATTGTTAACACTTTTGACGACTGCACGTACTGCTACGTCGGTTTTGCGTGGGTGAGTTGGGAGACGACCCCCTCCGGGTGTATCGAAGTGCATGGTGCCTGCCTCTCCTTGCTACATCGCACGCATCCTGCTCCTGGGCCTTGCTGGTGTACTAGCCTGTAGGACCCGCTTAACAGACACAAAACTGGTGGTACACCGGCCGCTGAAGCCTTTTTCATTATGAGACACTTTTCGAGTCAATTCGGTAGCTCCAACAAAATGCAGACAGGCTGATGGCTTCACGTGGCGTGCAATGGAGCCACAAGAAGCTCACACTCTTTTAAAGACAAGATAGTCTTAGGCCCCTCAAATGTGAAAGTTTTGGTCTGTCTGTATGTCTGTCCGCCTTCTGTGTGTCTCTTTGTTCTTAGATTCAGCCACCCGGCCGAAAGATAAGAGAATTATGAAACGAGAACTTTGTAAAGGCAAAAAATTTGCAAACGACTAAGACCGGTACCATACTCCATACTTGTCAACGTTGTTGAGCAAAAAGTAAACACTTAGTCCCCATTTTATGCTTTCAAACAACGCTCAACGCTTCCTCCTGGCTATGTGGTGCTGATTGCGCTTAAAAATACCTTTGCTAGGTGCTGGCTTATTGCAACAACTCGAAACCCTACGCATGCCAGGAACAGTGGCGAATAGAACGTTCTCTTCGGCCGCACTGGTGGACTCTTCATAGGTCTTTTAATTGCGCATTGAGTGGCGGCTTTCTATATTGAATAGGAACGATGCGGCGCGTTGCATTTTGGGGTGGAGAAGCTGCGGTGTTCCAGCCTAATGTTTCGATAGCAACAAGACGTTTTTGGGAAGACAATTTTGTGCTTCGGACATCCCATTATTAGTGGTCCCGTAAACAAACCTTGGACATCTTCTTATACTTTGCTTTGGCATCACTTAGACATCCGTTTCAGTTGTATCCTGCTTACCGTGTTTTGTCTTTGCATGTTTCAAGCTGCCTTTTAGTGCTGCAAGTTCGATGGTGCTTTAATTTTTTACCAGGATGGTCTCCATGGTGCCTGCGACACCCTGTACATCATCCACGAGGAGGAACACGATTTCTTGGAGGTGACGAAGGTGAAGAACCTGGAGAAGTGTGAGCACGTGCCACACACCTACTACGGACGAGTTTCGGGAAAATCGTGCGTCAAATGCGGCGCCGAACAGACGGTAAGCGGCGTTTTAAAATGCGGAGCATTTCTTAGGCTCGCCTGGTCCTCCGTCGTTGATGGCGGTGCCGTCCACACGCTCACCTCGCATGCGCAACTCTCCTCCTTACACCCACAGCTCCGCGATACTACACTATAAAAAAAAGAAATAGTTAGCGGCGCCCGGTTTCGATCCCACGACTCTCTGGCCGCAACGGGAGGTACGCGGTGCTCTTCCCACTACGCTACAAATCCGGGACAGGAGCAAGTGCTACGAACGCGCCTTATGTCCTTGACTCATTCAAACTACGTCAAGAAGCTACTGATACAACGAGGGCACGCGAAGCTGAACGTCAACGGAAACGACGAACTGAAAACTTTAGAGGGGGATGCTGAATTTCCCGTGGGAAAGCTGTGGCGGGAAGCGCCACGCGCCTTGCAGCTCAACCAGCCCCGTCCGCAGCACCCCTGATGCTGATTGTGGCAGGATTCCCCTAGGAATTGGCCAACCAAAGAATCCATCACGAGATAGGTTCGCGTTCAATCACCGTCGTCATCTTCCCGTAGGGGAACCGCCGAAGAAGAAGAAGAACGAGAAGACAAAGCTGCGAAGAGGAGGGCGTGTACATTGCTCTCAGCCGGTGCACCAATGTCAACAACCTTTGCCTCACCAAAGCTGACGGAGACTACCGATTCTACCACAGAGACAACATCGACAAGAACATGATGGACGAGTTTCGGCGCCTCGAGAACCACCGCCTACTCACCGTAACACAACAGCACTTGCGTGCTTTTGCCACCGGTGTGGAACCGGACGCGGAATTCCCTCTGGCGCTAGTAAAAACCAGATCACTCAACATAACGGCAACACAGTGGGATCACACGGAACCGCCACGATGCTTCGCATCCTCATCAGGGTTCCCCACGGGAAGATGGTGTAATTTTTTGTGTGCCACCAAGAACAAGAGGATCACATATTGTGACTGGCAAAACAAATGCTTGGAAAAACATTGATTGATTGATGTGATTAATTGATTGATTAACTGTCCCCTTTTCTGATGGAAGCGAGAATCAAAAACGCCCGAGTGTACGATATTTCAGCGCACGGTAGAGATCTCCAGCTGGTCAGAAAAACCGTACAATAAATCAATCCATTGATTGACATTAAGAAGAAAGAGCCAAAGCGCCGTGTTTGAGAAAATGTGGGAAAGCCGGAATAAAGAGGAGGGAAACAGCATATGTATCATTAGAAAATTTTCCGGTTTCTGTAAACTGCAGTTGAGTTCATAATACACGCTGAGGAACCCTATAACTATTCTCCAGTTTGTGTGCATTCCTTTATTTAAAGTACCCTGAAGGTCACTACAGCCATTGCCCACTTTGTGCACATTCCTTTAATTAAAGTAGCCTGAGGGGCACTATAAGGTTTCCCTAGTTGTTGCACTTTGAGTTAGAGTTCTTCGAGAGAATAATTGAACTGAAGAAGTTCTAGTTCATGTACAAAACAACCTTAAAAAGTATATTTTCTAGAGGAAGGTGAATTGTGAAACTGTGAACTCTTTGTAATTTTTTGTATATTAATTTTCTTGAGGGCGTGGGAAGCGAGCAGTTGATGTCCGCCTCGCAAAAACTAAGGGCATGTCTATACTAGATGATAAAGGTTAGGGACACAGTGCGACTGTCAGAAGGGACATTTAGGGGAGGGTTGGAATGCGGATGAGTCCATTTATGCATGATATCTGGAGTATAGGCTGACTTGGCGTAGTCCTTATTCACGAAGATTGCCCCCTGCCTATTCGAACAATTGAGAGACTATTTAAACCATGGTGGTTATGCGTCAATATGCCACTTCCTACCCATCATCTGTGGTTTCGATATAGTGTGGGCCACATGGATCGGCTTTTTGTCTTGGATTCCATGCGAGAGCTCATGTTGTTCATTGAGCGCTAATTGACGATTTCTCTCCGCCGAAGAAAACCTGCTCTAAGCAAAGCTTGTTGGTTCGCGGCCTGATAATTTTACCCTTTATTTGAACTGCCCCTAAAAGCAGGCGCAGATACGAGCCCCGTAGCCCTGCCTAAATACCGTTGTCACCGCGAGTGTTTAGACCTGGAATGCAAGAACTGAGCTCTCAGCTACTGGGATGATGATTAGGCTTTTGTTTTTAGCGCACGTTAAAGAACGCCGAGTGGTCAAAATTACCCCCGAGGCACTCCACTACAACGCGCCTTCTATTGAAGGTGTGGCTTCGGCGCGTTAAATCACAAATCTACTAAGCTTCTATTAACATAACCCGACTGCTTGCGATAAAAATAGTAAACTGCCAGATGAGCTACGCCTCACAGATTTGACGTGAAAGAGCGTAAAAATTGAAACACGATTTAAAAAATGAAACAATTGTGGAAGCACATTTTTATAACGAAGATTCTTATGATTCCCGCCAGTTACGGAACTGATTGCACAAAAATCTAAAATGAATACGCTAAACAAGCCTTTCAGCAGTTCCCCTCCGTTAGATCGCACTTCTGCAATTTCTCAACATATTTGACAAGTTGGTGGAAATCAGCCCGAATTTGAATGAAAAATTACGCCATCTTCCCACGGGGGGAACTCGAGTAAATGCGTCGCATCTACTCGAGGCAAGCAAAGCATCACGTCAAGCGAAACCCAAGCAAAGACGCCCTTGACTGAATTCCGAACGCGCGCTCCGCCGCTTATATACGTTGAAGGGACTGCGTAAGCCGGTCCCAGTCGATGACGTTGGCGTACTTGTAAAGCGGCGTGGACCCTAGGTGTTTGAGCCAAGCGCGGATGTTGCTTCGCCGGAGAACGGCACACCGGTTATATGCGCAGCGCGCCCGAAGGAGAGGA
>NW_027526225.1:105386952-105532894 GCF_048455015.1 Haemaphysalis longicornis
ACCCTTCATTTAAAAGGTGACTGCAGGGCATTTTCTTTAATCCGTAAAATTCAAGTGTAGTTTCTTTCTGTTCGCTACTGAACTGCATGCTGTTTCCAAAACCGTTGAAAATTAGGGGAATCAGCGAACTTCATTACAAACTGAGCGGCAGCTTATAGGAACGATGAAGAGAAAACACAACCTTGTTGAATTTGAAACTATTGCCGTTTTGTAGCTTTCACAACCCCAATTCGAGCCGCGAAAGCGTTTTTAGTCCAGAAACATAGGATGAAAATACATTCCATGCGGCGCTACATGACGTCAGCAGGGGTATAATAAAATCACGGGCCATCTCCGCTAACGCAAAACCTTGGGAGAGGAGAAGTATGCAGTGTTCTGGTGTTCCCACAGCAAAATCGCTACTAATTGACAATGAGAGACAGAAGACGATTTTTTTGAACTAAATACATAAGCGCATACATATACAATATATAGTACAATGCCTTATCATCCATAATGCGTTTCGATGCTAAGCGCTTATGGTTTTAGGCATCGGTGCCGTGGCGTTTTTGTCCACGAAGGTGAAACTGTGTGGTGGTAGAGGTATACAGCTTTCTTGTAAATTCTCGTGTCTTAAACGCTCGAGGCGTTCTAGCGCGAGGGGTTAGAAAACGAGTGTACCGCTGTTTTACTACCGTGACTACATGATACGACGACAACCGGAGAAACCGACAGTCCGAGCCCCTAATAAAATCTGTAAAATAAAAGCGGGAGTTATGAGTGCCGTACCAGCGCGTTAAGGTTCAATAAATACGATAAAGCTGAATTGAAACCACCACGGCAACTGTACAGTCATGGTTTTGGGGGATGGCGTTGGTCAGTGCCGGCAATCATGCAGGTCCCTGTGACGACATGAGGACCGCCAGAGGAAGGGGCTGGCGTAAGCTTAATTTTTTGGCTATTTGCGTTAAAAGTACTTCATTGTTATTGGATCAATGTAGTCTTTTGGATGAACCAAGCATATACGTTGTTTTTGTAGCCCCTTTAACAGCCCGAAACATGATTTATTTTGGCCTAACGCCCGTTCTACACTGCAAAAGAATTCCGTATTTTTACGGACAATGCCCACGTGAAAGAACATAAGCTTTTTCCGTATTTCAGAAAACGTAATGTGTTTCCGTAATTCGACAAATAAAGTGGGGAAAACAAAACTGAAGCTGTCTTAGCTGAGATAACATGTTAGGAGAACGTAATTGCGTAACCTACAGTCGTGATGGAAACCTCCCAAATGTCTCCATCCTAAATGATGGAGACCTCCTAATTTATCTCCTAGTTCGCTGCTGCGCCACCGCTCGTGCGTCGAAACATTCTAGTTTCATTGCTAGTGCAACTGGCTAATGTTTGGAATTGCCGAACTTCCCCTGTCAATGCCACTTGGCATTTGGCCATTTGCCCCAGCAACGAAGCTTGATGGTTTTGCCACACGAATAGCACCTCAGCAGCGAATTCGGAGGTAAATTTTCAACATGTAGAATGGGCTTTGGGCGATGCACTACTTTGTAAGCACTTAAAATACAGGATAAAACTTCGGTGCAGGGAATTTAATTGTGACGAACGGGACTGCCCGCCACAGAGTAACATAAATTGCCGGTAACATAAATTACCGGTCCCCACCGCACTATAGATTGGAACCACCGTAATTTCTCCCAATGAAAGCAGAGACCCAGCGAAGCTATCCAACCGCCATCTGTCCTTTGCAGCTCGTTCAAAGCCTGGAGGAGCTTGCTCGCCTCGAGTACACGACCGAAGACACCAAGGAGATCGACCAAAAAAAGAGCGGAAGCCTGCAGTTCCTGGTGCTGTACCGGTCGTTCTTGAGCCTCAACTACGATGACATCAACGACATCTACAGAAACCACGTGGTCAACGCACCAGATGATGTTAAGGACAGCTTGCGGTTAGTTGGCACATCAACAAAGGATTCATCACGCGCACAATTGTGACGACTGAAAAGTGGTAGCCCTAAACTTGATGTCTCACTTAAGTGCCCACCGCATGAAACAAACCGAAGACGCTTAGGATTTATAACAGGCTTCGAATACTAGCAGAAGTCCCGTCTTGTCAAGTGCGTCATTACATTTGCGGGGATTACTTCAGGGTTAAAGCTTGAGTGAGTGAGTGAGTGAGTGAGTGAGTGAGTGAGTGAGTGAGTGAGTGAGTGAGTGAGTGAGTGAGTGAGTGAGTGAGTGAGTGAGTGAGTGAGTGAGTGAGTGAGTGAGTGAGTGAGTGAGTGAGTGAGTGAGTGAGTGAGTGAGTGAGTGAGTGAGTGAGTGAGTGAGTGAGTGAGTGAGTGAGTGAGTGAGTGAGTGAGTGAGTGAGTGAGTGAGTGAGTGAGTGAGTGAGTGAGTGAGTGAGTGAGTGAGTGAGTGAGTGAGTGAGTGAGTGAGTGAGTGAGTGAGTGAGTGAGTGAGTGAGTGAGTGAGTGAGTGAGTGAGTGAGTGAGTGAGTGAGTGAGTGAGTGAGTGAGTGAGTGAGTGAGTGAGTGAGTGAGTGAGTGAGTGAGTGAGTGAGTGAGTGAGTGAGTGAGTGAGTGAGTGAGTGAGTGAGTGAGTGAGTGAGTGAGTGAGTGAGTGAGTGAGTGAGTGAGTGAGTGAGTGAGTGAGTGAGTGAGTGAGTGAGTGAGTGAGTGAGTGAGTGAGTGAGTGAGTGAGTGAGTGAGTGAGTGAGTGAGTGAGTGAGTGAGTGAGTGAGTGAGTGAGTGAGTGAGTGAGTGAGTGAGTGAGTGAGTGAGTGAGTGAGTGAGTGAGTGAGTGAGTGAGTGAGTGAGTGAGTGAGTGAGTGAGTGAGTGAGTGAGTGAGTGAGTGAGTGAGTGAGTGAGTGAGTGAGTGAGTGAGTGAGTGAGTGAGTGAGTGAGTGAGTGAGTGAGTGAGTGAGTGAGTGAGTGAGTGAGTGAGTGAGTGAGTGAGTGAGTGAGTGAGTGAGTGAGTGAGTGAGTGAGTGAGTGAGTGAGTGAGTGAGTGAGTGAGTGAGTGAGTGAGTGAGTGAGTGAGTGAGTGAGTGAGTGAGTGAGTGAGTGAGTGAGTGAGTGAGTGAGTGAGTGAGTGAGTGAGTGAGTGAGTGAGTGAGTGAGTGAGTGAGTGAGTGAGTGAGTGAGTGAGTGAGTGAGTGAGTGAGTGAGTGAGTGAGTGAGTGAGTGAGTGAGTGAGTGAGTGAGTGAGTGAGTGAGTGAGTGAGTGAGTGAGTGAGTGAGTGAGTGAGTGAGTGAGTGAGTGAGTGAGTGAGTGAGTGAGTGAGTGAGTGAGTGAGTGAGTGAGTGAGTGAGTGAGTGAGTGAGTGAGTGAGTGAGTGAGTGAGTGAGTGAGTGAGTGAGTGAGTGAGTGAGTGAGTGAGTGAGTGAGTGAGTGAGTGAGTGAGTGAGTGAGTGAGTGAGTGAGTGAGTGAGTGAGTGAGTGAGTGAGTGAGTGAGTGAGTGAGTGAGTGAGTGAGTGAGTGAGTGAGTGAGTGAGTGAGTGAGTGAGTGAGTGAGTGAGTGAGAGCGAGCAAGGTAGTGAATGAGTGCAAATACTGTAAATGATTCATTGAATGACGCAAAATTTCGGAATCCCAATTCGTTCTAAATGGAAACAGCTCTGTTCCCTGCTAACAACGCGGATAACTGTTAGCCGGGAGAGAAAAAGCCTCAGAAGCTGTCTTGATTATGACGCTGGGTGTAGCGTATTTGCTTTAGAGGAAAAATCTGAGTTTAAGTGAAGATCCCGGCAATAAATTTATACACATGTTAATTCGCGCTCACAGTGCTTACTCACTGTGTGTGAGACTTAAATGCATTACGCAAGGGCTTAATTTGTAAATGCCTTTCTTTCTCTGCATTTCTCTTTCTCTCTCTCACGTTTGCAGCCATCTGTTCCTGGACCTGCTTGCTGCTACTGGTCAAAACGCCCACGTTGCCTTCGGTATCGATCTTATCAAGAACAAAGAATTGAGCGCATTGGACGCCGACCGCTTCTATGTCAAGCTCCACCTGAACCTTAAGGAAGTCAGCCCCGCAATGATCGAAGAGATCGCCGTAAGTTATACTTTGTCTAATACTAAAATATAGAGAGTGCAGTTTGCCTAAACTTTCCATTCATGCCAACGTCATTCAGGCCTACACTCTACAGTTCGACCTATTCCCGCCATCATTCGCCCTTGCTAAAGGCGCGCTTGTTACCGCCAAATACACGCCGCAAAGAATATCGCTGAAAATCCAGGGCAACTTAGGCCCGTAATTATGAGGCAGCCTTATAATTCACGCTCTCTAGTCGAAGGGATAATTGTACGCCGCAATATTACAGCGAAAGCCTTATATCGCTGGTTGGATGGTTACCTTGAATGACCCCGGCGTCGACACGAACGGTACAAGACCCCAGGGAAGCCCAGAAGCGAACCAAAGCATGCCAGCCGGCACTTTCCTCCAGGCCAGCCATGAATGGGAGATGATTTGACATTATTAAGGTATATTGATTGATTAGAAATGTATAGTAATGACTTGTAAGGTGGATTAAGGTGGAAGATCAGTGGGTTAAGATTAAGTATTGTAGAATAATAAGTGATAAGTGCTTGATGGTAATTCCGAGTAAGGCGATACTAAAATGAATGAGGATGAATGAAGAAATATTAAAGTAGATTAAAATGTATTAGGATGCAGTAGGAAAGGTAAAATAGCGAACCTGCTCTGTTGCTGGCTGGGCTTGTATTTGAAAGGTACATGTCCTAATAGTACGTCAGGCTTTCGCCTCAAACCGCGTAAACAGACCTAAATATCTCGAGAAATCTGGAGACTTTCGATCACATTTATGCTTTTCCAGTGCTTGGAAAAAATGTTTAAAATTTGTGGTCAAGGAAGAAAGAGACACCGGTATTCATTAGTACACGCTTTTCTAGCGGAACGAGTAGCTGATTTCTTTACAAATTGGCGCTGGATCTCCCACGGCTTCTCAGCCGTGGGAGATCCAGAATTGCTACCCAGAATGTGGCAGGAGGGTCTCGATTTATTTTGCGTAATTTCAAGCGGTGTAAACATACCTGCCAGATACGCCGGGATGACCTCTAATCAGGGAACAGGGGCAGGTATATAAAATTTTGGAACGATTTCCACGCATATTTAATTTATTCAGAACACAGCAGGGAACTGAACTTTTTCATCCAAACTACTAAGAAGCTACACCACTGGTCAGTTGCTAAATCCTCGACGTGGCTGACGCCGCCCCTTTAACGAAGTCCTTGTAATACTGTCGAACGTAAAAATGTTCGCTCCTGTGACACTTCCACAAAAGAGCGAGACTGAGGGTTGTGTCAGACATGGATGCTCTGAAATGGGAGCAATTTTTTTTCTATGCTGAACTGCATCTTTCATTCAGCGTTCCGGCGGTACAAACCAGTTCAACTTGACCACATGCTCCCTATGCCTTTTAAGGTATTTTCTTATAACGATGTCAAGTGGTGAATGATTGGATAGTCAGGTAGCTCGGGCTCAATGTGGGCAGCCTGGGAGGAAGGTTTGGACAAACACGGGTGCGTATTCGGGAAATTTTTGTTTCGGTCGCAAAATCGTACAAAACCACCAAAATTCGGGAGTCTCCCGGGCTATTCGGTAAACCTGGTAGGTATGGTATAACGGTAGTAATAACGACCATGCAGCGTACCATATAAAGATGCAGGAGGCATAACATAAGGGTGACGCAAACCACAGTAGTTTCCAGGGGAAAAAATGGCCGCGTATCTGTTTGCTCCGCTACGAATGGGGTCAAAATAGCATAGTCTTCTTCCACCCCTTCCATGTAACAGCCTTTTTAAAGACGATAGTCTTTCTTGGGCTACTTGAACGGGAAACTTTTGGTCTGTCTGTCTGTCTGTCTGTCTGTCTGTCTGTCTGTCTGTCTGTCTGTCTGTCTGTCTGTCTGTCTGTCTGTCTGTCTGTCTGTCTGTCTGTCTGTCTGTCTGTCTGTCTGTCTGTCTGTCTGTCTGTCTGTCTGTCTGTCTGTCTGTCTGTCTGTCTGTCTGTCTGTCTGTCTGTCTGTCTGTCTGTCTGTCTGTCTGTCTGTCTGTCTGTCTGTCTGTCTGTCTGTCTGTCTGTCTGTCTGTCTGTCTGTCTGTCTGTCTGTCTGTCTGTCTGTCTGTCTGTCTGTCTGTCTGTCTGTCTGTCTGTCTGTCTGTCTGTCTGTCTGTAACTCGATTCAGCCAGACGGCCAAACTGAGCACATGCTGCGAAATAGTCATATATCCACAGCCAAATCTGAACGTCTATTTCCCGTTTTAATGTTCATACTTGTCAACATTACTGAACAAGAACAAGACATTACGCAAACATAAGGCAGAAAATCAATATATGAGTAATATTTGCCGTGTTCCTTTATTTTAAAATTACGGGGGCTTGCTTCTTGCGGTACCAAATAAAATACTACATCAACTGCAGAAAACCATCGCCGGCTGTTGCCCGCGCTACCGGGCGGAATTAGAAAAATCAAACGGCAACAGCAATGAAAGGTTTCACTAGATAGGTTCCGTGTTCCCCTTGGAACGCTCATCATGGAGTACGGAACGTGGCTCTATAAACGTTGAAGTAGGGCGCCTCGATTCACGCGCGTATCCGCCGTACGACAGCGGAACGCGGTAAATTTAAATTGACTTGAGCAAACTTCTAGCGTATTATCTTGGAAGGAAGGAGACGGGAGAGGAACATCATGAGAGGTGAGTTGTAAAGAGAAGGGATGCATTCACTTGCCAGGCACGCCAGAAGACTATCGCCTTGCGTCAACATTTGCAACGAAAGGCGCAGATATGCGGCCAATTTGCTTCCTTCTCCCACGACTCAATCTTTTCAATCCCTCTTGCCCTTCCAATGATGAATGCATCGGGGGGATTCTCAATTAAATGCTAGCCTTCGCGTGCAGTCCTAGTGCACCTTTTCTTGGGACCTTTTGTTTTTGTTGTGGTCGAAGCAGGCTCGACCCAGAGCCGTTTTATTTTAAAACAATGTTTGCTTTTATCCCGCCTCTCTTCATCGCCGCTTGTAACGCTTTTTGTCTTTGTTATTTACTATAGTAAAAAGAAATTAAACCTCAATTATTCAAATACTGCTACTCTCGGCTTCCCACCTATATTTTGTCTCAAGTATGCGTGATAACCATTGGCTGAAATGTATGAGCTATGCTATCAGCTTTACCAGCTTGGGGTGATCTTGACTAAGTATGATTCGTGTTCAAGTCTTGTTTCGCCCGCATCCGGCCGGGTGGTTAAATCAAGTGAGACAGACAGACAGACAGACAGAGAGACAGACAGACAGACAGACAGACAGACAGACAGACAGACAGACAGACAGACAGACAGACAGACAGACAAAAGATCAATAGTCTCACGTTAGGCAGCCCAAAAACACTATTATGTTTTAAAAAATTCGGCCACCTCCACAATTGATATGCGAAGACTGAGGAAAAAGCGGATCTGACTGATAACCTTCACTAGCTTTTATTTGGCTTTTGTGAGGTCTGCCCATCTTATCGGTAGATCGCACCGCCGAGTGTACGCCATCTCTCTCAACTAGAAGAACGCCTGAACGTCACAGCTTACGTCATCACTGGGTGTATCCAATCCCCGACGCGCGCATCTCCGCCGAACATATGCGCCGCGACCCGTAATCCCCACACCTGCTCATCGGATCCTTGCCTCTTCGCCACGTCTCCTCACACTTCTAGGCCTAGCATTTTCTCCTCTCCACTATGCTGCGCGGAGTTTTGTGCGACGCCAGGCACGGATGGGACTCAAGATTAAACAGGTCCGCTGTTAAAGTGCTGTTGGAGTAAACAGGAACATCGTGTAAGGTAAGACTGCTAAAGAGAGAGAACAAACACTATTTCCTCCAGAACCTAGGTGCAGGTCCTGATTACAGTCTTCAATTCACCGGGTCCACGTAATGCTGGATAATCTTCGTGCGGATTTGGTGCACATGGTTATAGAGAGCTTACTGGGCAGCCTGGATGTTCACTGCCGTCGGTGGAGACAGCCAGAGCTCCCAGGAAGTTACGGAGACGGCTGATGGGGCAAGAGATGGTGGGGTGCATTCCCAATAAGATTGAGAGATGGATGGGCAGGAAGAGCAGGTCGGACAGGAAGAATGGCCAGGACGCCGATAGATGCGGTGAAGACAGTTGGAGGTTTCCTTGAACAGCTATTCCCAAGTTTGTAACCAGCGGGAATGAAAATAACCGTACTATGTTTCTGCTCCGTGGTATCCTGCAGGACTCGTGTAAGTCAGATGCCGTGAAGGGTCACCGGGAAATCTGGACGTCGTGCAAGTTGGCCGCCAGCGCCGTCGCCAGTGGGGAGGACTGCCACCGCTCACGCAACGATCACGACGAGGACACTGGTACCTGCGCTCCCGAATTGGTGTCGCACTTGTTCAACGTGAGTAATGTTTGCGGCAGCAGCCCCTCAGTACATCTGCGATAACGGCAGCTTGTAGCGCCGCTGAGGCGTTGTAAACAAATGCGGCCATCGTTAGATTACGGTGTGAGCAACAACCAATACAAAAACTGTGGTTGATTCCTCTGTCTAAGGAGTCAGTAAAAAACGAAAGTGAAATGTACAGCGAAATCTACAGATGAGCATTGTTTGCGGGTCGGCGGCTGTCCTGTGGGTGTGCTTGGAGAGCGACGTCCTGCTGGCGGGTCACTTCGGTAAAGGTGTACTGGCGTCATTTCCATTACGGATATGACGTCAATGATATCTAGGGGGTATCGCGGCATAAAACACTTTCGTGTTAAAATATAAAACCCGAAAGCGAACAATCCTAAGCATAACGTACACTTTAGTACTAAAGGTTGCTTTCCCGCAAGAAGATCCTGTGTGCAGGGGTGCACCCTTTGCAGGCTGCTCGCTTCGCTGCACTGGCGTCACTTGCGGGACGAATATGACGTCAGCAAAATCTTGGTGTACCCGGGAATAAAACACTTTCGTGTTAAAAAGCTTACGTCATGACAGCGCGATTGTAAAGCAATAGTTCAGCCTTTGTGCTACGTTGTTGTATTTATCGTAGGTTGCAATAGAATGTATAAATAATGTTCATTGTAACTAAATTTATTGTAACCTGCCGTAGTAAATAAAACGAATTACTGTTACGAAAATGTAATGATGATCATAGGTTACTGGCATTGTCGCCTCCACGGTGGACGTAAACGACGATGATGACGGTAGTAGACCAACACGACGTGCAGATAACATCTCCCAATGTAGCAGCCAATTACTGCTGTAAAGGTTCTGCTCCACGTCCAGCGGAGTGCTTGCGAACTATAAGGATGCGGCTTCCGCAATCCAGCGCCTGCTTAAACAAATGAAGGAAGCTCACACTAACGCGTAAGAAAATAGTGAAGCTAACTTCAAGTCTGACGCATTAGTGGGAGCTTCACCATCGCGACAGTGTAAGTCCGCAATTGCAGGCGATTTGCTTCTCCTTCGCTGCCGTTCCAGCTTTGTTGCTAAACGACGAAGAAGGAGCAAATCGAATAAGCAGAACGAGCTACGGAACGCGCAGAGTTAAACTAGGCGCCAGCAGGTGCAACGGGAACCCTATCACGTGTTCTTTGACGAGCAGGTCGCGTGATTTCTCTCCCCACCGTCACAGCCGTGCGAGTAAGCCGTTTAACTCTCTGGTACTAACTGACGGTGGGTAACACGACTGACCCTAACTCCGTTGATCTCCCAGACAGAGGTTCGAATCTTGCTGGTGATTTCTTTTCTTTATACTTAACATACTTATACTTATACTCTTTATACTTAACTTTATACCTATACATTATACTTATACTCTTTTCTTTATACTTATACATTTAACAAATTGATAAAATTTCAAGCCTTCATATCGGCAGCCTTGAGAGCATCCCTGTTGACGGCAAGGGCAGTAGAAAACCTTCCGCAGTGGCCCTTTTGTCAAATTGTTCGCTGTGTAGTTAAGCTGCCCTGGAGATGGCGGAATAATTTCTTTATACTCCTCTTGCTCACTTTGCCACACACTACAGTACAGCGTGACTCCGGCCGACGTGCAGTGCGAGCCCGAGCGCAGGAGCACTGTCTTCCTGCAAATGGCCGGCAACTTGGCCACGCGCAAGGCCCTGCACTACCTGGAGCGCTTCATCTGCCCCACGTGGCACGCCAGCGAGCACAAGAGAATGGCCGCGCTCTGGGCCCTCAAGCAGGCCGCCAAGCGTCACAAGGAACTCGTAAGCACCCATGGGCTTAGGACTATGGGGGGTGACTTGAAATACTTAACCTAAACAGCACCAAACTCATGGATTTTGCGCAGAAGATGTTAGTTCGTGGTCTCCTAAGCTCAAAAAATGTTATAATGGGATTGCATGGGCAACATGGCACTCCAAAATACCTACAACCTCGTTGCGCGCGATAAAGTTCCCTCACATCACTTCTCCTCTTGTCCCTCTCCTGCTCCCTCTAGACATATATGTATAAAAACATCCCAAAACTGTCTCTTTCGAGAAGAATCAATGATTTACCACCTTTTAGGGGCGAAGCATCTCGGGGGCTTTGGCTGTCGGCGTCTCGTGTCGTCTCATGTAGTCATGGTAATAAGACACCGAGACACTCGTTTTCCAACGCAACGTGCTAGAGTGTTTCATCTCCGTGGGCAAAAACGCGTACTAAATGACCACACCGGGACGCTCGTTTTCTAACCGCTCACGCTAGAACACGTGATGCTTCAAAGACACGAGACGTTTACAGAAAGGACGTTAACAGCAAAGCTGTAAATGTCTCGTATTTAATCCCAATGGTTTCATCTCCGTAGGAAAAAAACGCCAAGGCGCCAAGTTCGACGACGCCGAACGCTCAGCATCGAAACCGCATTATACAATTTATAGATTTGAAACAGCATCATACATCGAATACCGCATCATGGAAACCGCATCTTACACTTATACACTGTATTCTTCACATCTCGTCAGGTTTCGCCTTATTGGTGATGGCTCGTTTTTTTTCCTGCGACTTCCTTTGCATTTTTTTACTGCTAGGCCTTATTTCTGTCTTCCTTCAACAAGCCCCTGATTTCCCATTGGGATTCGCTATACACTTATTTACATATATACGGAGAGCGGCAGAGAGAAAGAGAGAAAGAACAGAGAGCTCACCAACACTCAAGATCACGAAGGTCACCACACAGGAGGTAGTTGGCGAACATTAGAATCTACAAAAAAAAAGAAAATAATGCTTTTGGGTGGCATCTAAATCCCGACTCTAAAACCTACATAACCAGGAAACAATCTATTTGCGTGAAAATATGAACTGGAAGGGTTAACAGTGTACTTTCATCGAGACCTAGCCATGACAAATATAAGCCGGCATTTACACGGCTCAGCAAGCTTATTATGCCATTCTGACTGTTATTACAGAGTGCAGTAAACGATTATTTCGGTACATGAGTGTAAAATTGAAGCTCCACATTTTTACCCCTTCCTCCAGTTTGCATGCTAAAACTAGCTTTCATGAGGAATCTGCTTTTGGCTCGGCATTCCGCAGGCCCGCTCCATCGCCCTGCCCGTCTTTTTCAACGAAACTGAGCCGTCCGAGATCCGCATCGCCGCCTTCCTCGTGGTCGTGGTGACCAACCCGAACTTGTACCTCCTGCGCCACATCGCTCTGGAGATGATCACCGAGCCGAGTGACCAGGTCACCCACTTCGTCGCCAGCGCTTTCCACTCTCTGGCCCAGTCCCAGTATCCCTGCCACCGCGAAATGTGAGTGGAACTTCAAGCACGGGTTTAGAGCTGCCGCAGACTACGCCCGTCCTTAGAACGACGATTCACAGCCACTCTACTATTGGGTCATGACGGCCAGAGGTTCTTAAGAAACCATGAAGACAAAACACAAGTTTGATTCCACTGAAAACACATTCTTTTAACATAAACGATGACACCAATGTTAACGTCAACGTCCTACAACTGACCTAGATATTAAAGAGTCCTGCTACATTGCTTTCATGTAGTGACCAAACACGTCCTGCATTTAGAATAGGGGACCGCAAAGCACCTAAGCCAAACGTTACTGCTGTATGCCCTTCATATAACTTGGAAACCTTCTCAAAAGATTGTTCTCTCTTTCCCTAGTTTCGGTGGTTTGAGCGCCCGAATGACGTCATTACGGCAATGCAACGGCTATTGGCTACTTCCTTTCCGTTGCAGCAATGGTCTCGATAGCCACTGCGGAAAAAAAGCCGCATAGCAAAGCAGAAAACACAAGGTGAATAGTTCTACTGCGACGAGCAAATCATGCAGTGCCGCTCAGTGCTGTTGATAACTGTAGCTTTGACAATACTTCCAAATACGAAGGAAAGAGGGAAGCATTTATCGGAAGTGTTGCAGCGTTCGTTTAAAGGAAACGAATGGAGCTGTGGCGGTTGACTACCACTTTTCTCATCACGGTGGGTTCTTACGACGCCAGCAGGACTTATGAGACGTTTGTGTCCCCCAACCAACACCGCTTCCAAGAACCATGACTGCGCGGTTGTACTGGTGCATCTAGTTCGATTTGACCGTATCACAAGAGTAGAAAAAACTGCGCGTCAAAGACAAGACCTGTGCTAAGAGGAAAGGAGGGACGCAAGACGTCTTCGCCGGTCCTGTTCCCTTTGCACTTTTCTTGTCTTTGACGCCCACTTTTTAAATGCGATAGGCTTTCTCGGGCCACTTAAACGCAGAAAGTTTGGTCTGTCAGTCTGTCTGTCTGTCTGTGACTCGATTCAGCCGCCCTTCCAAACTGAAATAAAGTTTACGCAATAGTCTTATATACGCACCGCCAAATCTAAACGTCTAAGTCCGGTATCAGTGTTCATACGAGGCAACATCGTTGAACAAGAACAAGACATTACCCAAATATAAGGCAGAAAATTCATACCTACATAACTTATATTTGCAGTGTTTCTTTATTAAAAATTCACGGATGCTTGGTTTTAGCGATAGCAAATTAAATACTACAGCGACGGCAGAAAACCTTCGCCTGCTGTTGCCCGCTGTACCTCCTGGCGGCATTTAAGAAATTTAATGGCAATAGCAATGAAACATTCCACTAGATGGGATCCACGTTCCGCTGGGAACGTTCGTGCAGTAGGGCAACGTGGTTCTATAAATTTTGTAGTAGGGTACCTCGATTCACGCGTGTCTTCGCCGTACGGCAGCGCTGGCATCGAGGCACCCGACTCGGAGCAGTGGAACGCGGTAAATTTAAATTCACTTGAGCAAACCTCTAACGTGTTATCTCGGGAGGAACGAGACGGGAGAGGAACAGCATGAGAAGTGAGCGGAAAAGAGAAGGGAGGCCTTTACTTGGCAGGGGCGCCAGTTTACTATCATCTTGCGTCGACATTTGCAACGAAAGGAGCAGATGCGCGGCCATTTTTGCTACTCTTGGAATGCAGAACCAACTAGCCCAACAACATGCTGTATTGACCGTATCACTGCAGTGCTACAATTGAACTCCGTATCACTCGAATGCCGCATCACTTCAAGCTTAGAGATTGATCACTGCTTTCAGTATCCCCCTTTATGTGCGTGCGAACGTCATGTAGCGCGGAATTTAAAAGTTATCTCATGTTTCTTATCTTCTTTACGTGAAAACACGCCTTTCGTAGCTGAGGTGCGGTTGAGCGAGTTACCTGAGGCTAGCTGTTATCAAAAATAAATTTCTATTTTGTATTCGTGTCCCTTTTAACGCGCTCTCAAATCCCGGGGAAAGAGCAGTGTTAGCTTTTCCCCTCCCTCGTCAGAAAAACAACCGTCGCTGGTGGCACTCATACCTGCGCAGATGTTCTCTGTAAAGGTACGCCATAACAACCGTAAATCCCAATCGCCGTATGTGAAATGTGAGACCGAGATGAAGATTTAAAAGGATGGGAAAGTATGTTGGTACTTTGGGTCAGCCTAGCGTTAGTTAAATAAATCATACGTAGCTTTGAATCTCACCATCACGGACATGATAATGACTTTTAGCCCTGTGTTAAATTTGGCAACGAGTGGGAGACCAAGTTGGGCGCAACAACCAAATCAAAATGGCACATCTATAGCCTGCGACTTATTAACCTGTATCACACGGGAAATCGCTACCAAAGCTGCACTGGATGAGGCTCCTTCCATGTATCTGCCTTTCAACCCTCTAAAGCACGAAGAAAAAAATTAGCAGTGGCTTAGCTCGGCTAGGCCAGGATATACGTAGCGTGAGCTAAGGTTCAGCTGGTTATTCTTAGCTTTCCTGGTTGTCTAGGATTAGCTTAATTATCATGCTTACTGCTGCTTCAATGACACACACACGGTATACGCATTATGTGACATATGTATATTTATCATGCGGCTCCGGCGCAGCGTCAGCAATCGTCCCAGAGCTATGCTGGTTCCATAGGCGCACGCCGGTGTTGCCATGACTCACGAGCCATCGGTTCCACACCCGGCCACCTCTCGCATGATCATCAACTAGACCGGGCCACCACGTGCGGAACCGAGGTCGGCGAAGACGCTGCTGGGCGCGTGGGGTGTGTGAGAGACGCCGGGCAGCGAGCAACGTTCTGTGCGCCGTCTGATGTCACTGCTCCTCGCGCATGCGCAGCACGGCTCTCCAGGAGCCACGCGAAACTGTTCAATCTCGACCAGTGTAGCTCACGCTACAGAAGTGCATTTCGATTTGCGCAGCTTTATAGTAACTTCCGACCCAATCGTTTTAACAGTTTCGTGATGTTTGACACTCAATTAGGATACGACGCGCCAGCAGTGTGTCCACACCGCAGGATTTGTCCATAACGCAAGGCAACACCAACCAAAAAATACCTTTTCATGCTTATACCCAAGTGAGGGACAGCCCGAATGGGCTTAGCGAGCGCCACTCAGTTAAGGGAAATATAAACGTACTCTGTGCGTGTACTCGTGCTTACGCAGGGTTCAGCACCTCCGCTATGTCCTGCCCTTGTGGGAGAACATCCCGAAGTTCAACAAGCCAGTCGACGTTTCCTCCTCCCACATGCAGATCCATTCGGGATACAATGGTAAGAACAGCTAAAATACCTTCCTGAATAGCCGAGTGATTGCTAACGGCTGCTCCTATGCATTCATTTATCCATTCGTAGTACTTGCGGAAACGCATGCTACTATGGACAACGAGTTCTCTTTCTCTGACGAGAAGCACCAGGCAACTTCGGTCCTTTCAGTGATTTTTTATTGACGTTCCGTTATTGTGTGTTGTATATGTCATGTGGACGTCGATCCTCATTGAAAGCACGTCTTGAAAGCGTTGCAGAGCAGGATGTGCACGTAAGACAGAAAGAGAGACAGAAACATGTACTCAGCAGTCTAAAGCGGTCAAGCTCAAACTTTGGTCTGTGCCCTTTGTTCGGGTCTACAGACTCTTTCGCTCTTCTCCACGCCCTAAGGTTCCGGTACCTGTGGATCCCCGCAGACAGCTAATGTCGCAGAATTAGGAGCACGTGCCCAGCTTCCAGAACCTGATGCTATTTTTATCTCTTCTCCTTTCCCTCTCCCAGAGAAGTACGACTTTGGAGGCCTGACCCTTGTGGAGATGATCCGGTCACATGACAGCTACCTGCCTCGCAACGGCTACCTCGCCATGAAGGACTACGTGGCCGGAAAGTCACACGACACATTTGCCTTCTCGTTTGAAAGCTGGGGACTGGACCGTCTCATCAACAGACTCGTCGGCCCTCAGCCGGGATCCACAAAGAGCCTGTGGGACATCTTCGGCCGTCGCCGCTTCCCCCGGGACGCATTGGCTAAGGAGCGAAAAGAGATCGAGGATGCGGTGAGTGCCCGGTTATCTCTTGAAGCACATACCAATGTAGCACAGAAATAATCTTCATTAAGAAATATTGTGCAAGATTGCGGGAAGCTAGGTTTGCAGTTCCCAGTCCCCCTTACGTCCTGTCTTTCTAGAAATCTGGCACTCCTTTATTAGCATAATTACACATGATTAATAGCGAAACAGAGTCAGGCGCAAGAGAAAGAACCATTGGACGGCGCCAGCGTAGTTTAGTGTTCCTTTCTGTCCTCCATGTCTCTGTTTCGCTATTAATCAAGTCCATTATGGTCGCTACCAACTAGACCAACTTTTTTCCCGACCTAACTGTTTGACTTCCATGAGTTTCTTCTGTGTACTAACACCCGCCGCGGTGGCTCAGTGGCTAAGGCATTGCGCTGCTGAGCACGAGGTCGCGAGTTCGATTTCCGGCCGCGGCGGCCGCTTTTCTGATAGAGGCGAAAAGCAGAAACACCCGTGTGTACGAGATTTCGGCGCACGTTAAAGATCCCCAGGCGGTCAAAATTAATCCGGAGCCCTCCACTACGGCGCGCCTGATCGCCTGCGTTGCGTCGGCGCGTTAAACCCTACAATCAATTCTGTTTACTAACAATTCTGCTGAAAACCACGCCTACTGCGAAATGCATTTTCAGTCATTTGTCACCTATGGTATGGGTGTGCACTGCTCGTTGACCCGACTACCACGTGAGCAAGCCACTGACGTGAACCAAGGCTGCTGTATAAGTGTTTAAGTGTTTAGGTCATGTGTTGTACAGGTCAGGTTCCATTGTGAAGTTCACATGTTCAAGCATAGCTGCGATTTTACGAACATTTGTTGCAGGGGCCTCTGATTCTCGTTTTCATTTCCCTATCAATAAAACTGAAACTTGTTGATGCTTTAGGAATTCCTCGAATATTGGATAGATGTTTCCAGCATTGCGACAAGTGTCAAAGCCATTGTGCAGCACAATCTTAAGAGTATAAGCTACCCATGTTCTTCACCCGCCTCTTAACTGCGGCGAATAAAAATAACCATAATGATTTATTGCTAACACGAGCTGCCACAGTGCGAAGCACTGTGAACATGCGATCTCATTCTTGAAAATCCTCTAAAACGCTGTGTATTACGTTTGATTTAGTCTGCCGGTTTACCCCATGCAGGAACGGAAGCTTGCTGAGAACCATGCATACTGACTTGCCTCTAAATTATTCCAGCGCGTAGAAACAAACTTAGTTGTTCTGTACCTGCAAACTGTGTGTTTTTTTTCTGAACTCAACAGCTGCCTATCGCTGATCGCGAATACGACCCTGCCTACATCCGTATGAGTCTGTCGGTGTTCGGAAAGGCCGTCGACAGCTGGGAATATGACGAGAGTGTGCTAGGTGCCATCAATACGAACGGTAAGAAAATGACGTGAGCACACTTCGATGCGTGATAACACCACGTATGATGAGGCATACCTAGGACTTTAAAAATTTTTGAACTTCATTCTCAAAAAGTTGTAAAATACTTTTTGAAAACTGTGCAGAGTTCAGTGCATTCCAACATCTCCGAACGGATACAACGACGAATTTTGTGTCACTGCCAGGTTCTTTATTTTCAAGCCACTTCAAGAAACTAGTTCCGAATTTCGATATATATATACACATATTGACTTAGGACAGGCTTGCCAGATTTTCCATGAGATATATTAAGCACCCATTTTTGTTTAAATATCAAAATCTATGAATCCTTACTCTCCCAACAGCCTCTAAAAGTGTTAAAACCAACGACTATAGGTAAATTTATCGTATCCATCACACAGGTATCAACTCACCCGCATCAAGCTGTTGTTACAAGAGCTGAACTTTACAAGCGACTTACTTGTAGCAGAAGAAAAACATGAGTACTGTGAACTGAGTAATTCTTTGCTGTTTGTTTCAATAAAATAAACGCAGTTGCGCCGCAAGGATGATAAAGAATTTACTTTCTTCGTAGCTTCTTTATCTAAGAAATCCCCGTAGATATTCATGATGAACTTCTGCACGTTGCTCTCTCGTCGGATGGGTTTTGCATATATTTATTGCGACTTTCTCGGCATACATTCTTGGTAAGCTTAAGGCTGTTTTCGCGAATGTTTTTTCATGCAGTTTTCGCCGTTTTCTTTGTGCTTTCGCACTGAGCAGGGCGCGAAATTCGGCATGCCGCCCAACGCTGTAATTACCACGCTGTAAAATTTACATGTGCTGTTTTGTCGCTCACAGATGCACCCGAGAAGACGGTGAAAGAGCTCCTTGGTGGCAGTGTCAACAAGAAGTTCTTCTACGTAACTCAAGACATGACTTTCATGGCACCGACAGAGTTGGGTGTTCCGGTTTTCTTCGAAATCAAGCAGGTAGAGTTCATCTACGCAAACTGCCAGCGGGTTGAAATCACCCAAGGGAACATGGCCGAGATCACCTTGAACCTCAAGCACCATTACCGGTAAGAATCCAAACATTCCTCTGCACCACAACAAGGACCCTTGCTTGACTAAGTGAATTCTGCGAGAATACGGGAATTCACCGGAAGCTTTGTATGGTTGGCTTTCATTTTTGTCGCTGGCTTCCTGCTGACAATGTGTATGTGTGTGCTGTGATCATATTGAAGTGCTATGTCGTTTACTAGTACCAGTTCTAAAGCTTGCCTTAAGGTCCATAATAATTGCCTGGCATTGCAAAAGTAAGTGAAAGGCAACAGCCATCACTACGTAGGCCTGTTTTGCGCTGATTGAGTTGGAGCTTGACGAATGACTGAATTGACGGCGTCACTTCGCTTTGACATTATCAGGCGTAGCGTTGCCCTCTCCTTACCGCGTTATACAACGTATGGCCGCGGCCGACTTCTTCTGTAATCACGCCCTAAAGATTGTAACATAGCAGCAGACGATAGTTTGGTGGTGGTTACGGTCGGGAAGGTGATGACGGAACAAACAGCGTGCAAGCTAAACTTCAATCAGCCAGTTCAACTATGCTACTAAAAGCAATTTAAAGGAATAAATAGATACGAAACAAGATTGTATGATGTTCTTCAGCTTAGCACACGGCTTGCGCTCACTTTTGGATCAACGTTACTTGATGCCCTTGTGTCGTTGACTCCATGTTTAACTTTACAAATGGGTTTCTTTCACCAGTCCTAATTTCCTTCTTTATTTTGAGAATACGCATAAAGTCTGTTTATATCATTCACGCGCAATACAAGATAGCTTGGCGGTGATCCGGTAAGACCAGGAGCAAGCGTGCTCACTAAGCGTCAAATTACACACCGTTTCGTCAGAACTGTACGTGCGGACATCACTGATTACTTACGTTTTGCACACGCCAAAAATATGGCGAATTAACAGAGAATTCACGACGTCGACATTCACGCCCCAGGAACTTGGATTATGAGGCAGTCGTTCGTGGGGACGCAAATACACGCGCTCAGTTCGCGACTGACTCAATGTAGTACATGACATACTTCTCGCACTCTCAACGACATTGTGCAAGGCTCGTGCTCTACAGACTCGATAGGAAGAATATTCAAATGAAGGCAGTTTGAACAGTGTGTCGCTTGCTTCTTCCTCGTGTAAAGCCTACGACGTGGGGACGTGGCGCAGGCTGGCAAGCTCAGACCTCTAAGCCATGCTAAGCTAAGCTAAGCCATGAAAGCTAAGCTAAGACTTTTATCGCTTTATGCCTCTGCGTGCGCTCAGCACACTGGCTGATTTTATCTGAAGCTTGCAGTGCTACATCTTACGCTACTTCTAAGTCATCCTGGACATAAGGAAACCAACAAAATTCCGTCTATCAATATTCCATTTCCTTGGAAAAATATAAATAACGCTCGAACTAACGCCTAAGGCTTGAAAGTAGCGAAGTTCTATACAACCTTCACGACCATCAGGAAGGTTTAAGTCCATTATTGTAGCGATGCGATGCGATGAGGCTTTGAAGGGGGGGGGGGGGGGGGGAGGTAGGAGGAAAAGGGCCCGAAGGGTGCCGACAGGGTGTCTGGCGAAGGGTGCCGACACCTTATCAGGCCCATTATTGTAGCCGATTTGCTTCTTCGCTGCCACAACGACCTTTACTCCATAACGGTTGCTATAAGTGGGAGCTTCTTTCATTTTTTTTTTTTTTGGAAGTGATAATCATTGGACATCACCTTGAAAACGGCGTACGCTATGACGTGTCCTTCTCGTTCCGAGCAAGTATTGCCACGCTTACGGCGAACGCTGCAGATTTTTTTTTTTTCTCAATCTTGGCCGATCTTCCCAAGTGGGTATGCTTGGCTTGATGAACGTGCGCAGGGGACGCTAGGCAATCGCCGCGAGACTCGCACACACAAGCGCTGGCATCTTGTCGGTTTTGATAACTACCGGGCGGTCGCCGCGAGGTCCGCGCTTGCGTGCGCGTAGCAATTTTTGTTATTTTAACTGCGGACGCGAAAACGTACGATTGCTAAACAGCTTCTTGTTGCTAAAGAAACTACCGATGCCAATTTGTTGCTGGTTTTTCTGACATCCGAACCAATGACTAAACCTTCGAAGATGTAATAGGAACACCACTAGATGAGCATCACTATGCTACTCTCCTGCACTATTTCGCCCCAGTACCGTAGATATTCAAGCAGAAACCGCACTCATGCAAGTGTATGAATATAGGCTTCCGTTCTTTTCTGCTCCGTAGCCCACTCACAAGTGTTTCCGTCGTGCAAAGACCATTAGAAAAGAAAGTGTCACTTGCTCAACTCCCGAATAGAAGACTACAAACAGTCTTAAGCCAGTTACTTCACTAGTGCAAGCACTAAGGTAGCGACTTGTCAAGATTTCTAATATAAAAGAAATTGGAGCGGCTTCGCATTAGCGGTGCGAAGACCGCACAAGCCACGAAACTGAAGGCCCCACCTAGCTTATTCTTGGTTCGGCTAAATGTATGCGTAGTTGTGCTACGAGACTTGACGAAAATTTCTGCGTGGTTACGTTTGGAGACTCGGTCACGTTTTCTGCGTGGTGTCATCATTAGCCTCCCCCCTTCCCCCCTTCCCGCTTTTCCCCCCTGAAGGGCAATGAACACTCGGTCATTAAAGTATGTACAATGTGCGCGAACTCGGAACCCCGGATGTACTGCAACTCGCTGACGTTTCGCCACCGCTTCACCGGCGCGATATTGGGGATTGGACCGAAGTCGTCGCATCCGCTCTCCAGTAGCGACGTGGCGGCTTTCGCACCACGCTCGCTCTTCTTCGGGAGCGACACTCTTCTGTCGCCCCATCTCTCCCTTCGTCGGAGACCCGGCTGTTGCACCTCACATGGATTTCAGAACTTGCCTCTTAAATTCTCAATGACTGCAAGGCCCGTATTGTTGTGTCCTCAGGCTTTGACATCTCTACCAAAGTGGACCGCGTTAGCGCCGGCTAGAACCGGCGGCAACCAGCTTCGCGTCTGTAGCGCGACCTTTTCTATGCTTCCAACTTGATGTGCGAACACACGTGAACTGGCGAGGAGAACAGCATGCGAGAGGTCACGCTACGAATGCTCGGCCGAGTGTTCTCCAAGGTCGAGCGTTGCCGGCGCGCGCGATGACGTCATCGCTCGCCGACATTTTCCTGCGCACGTTCGCCGTCCCAACGCCAGCCCAACGTTCGCCCAACCTAACGCTGAATATTCGGCGGGGTGACTGCCAGTACATCGCTTCCTGTTTTTCCGTAATCCGCTTGCTTATTTCCCTTCTCTTCTATCGAGGATTCAAAAGAACTGTTGAGTAGACGATGCCCCCCCCCCCCCCGCCCCCTCCCCCCTTAGCCCCGGTACTAGGAAAATGCAAACACAAAAGGTCCCACTATGAAATGCAAGCAGTAATACTAGCCCTGTGTAACTAAACTGTGCTAATCTAACGACGTAACTTTCTTTGCGTGCAGGTATGAAGTTCACACTAACAAGTTGATCGGCACCATACTGGCCTTCGACAAGTCGTCTCTTGGCACGGGAATAGAGCAGAGGACTGTAGTTTCCTGGCCGCTTGAACTCAAGACAACCCTGTCGCCCCTCCAAGGAAAGCTGAAACTGCACCGTCCCCTGGGCCTGCCGTACAACGTAGGAAACCACCACGCCCACCCATTCACCTTCAAGATGCCCTACGACATTACCAAGAACCGCGCCGACCTAATCACAGCTTTCGCCCAATCAAAAAAGCCTTTGTACCACGCCGAAGAACTGAAGGAGGTAAGACGGAAACAGGCCTTTACAGAAGAGGGAATTTAATCGCGGTTGCCTGCTTCTAATGCTTTAAGGAGTGTAAACGGGACGCACGTGAAAGTCATGGTGCGATTATGTCTGGTATTTTCTATGGTATGGCGAAAACTATGGTCCTTATTTTCAGTCTGCAAAAAAACCTAAATTTTAGTTAGAAACAATGCGGTGACTATACTAGATGACAAATTAAGAACGGCAACAGGAGTTGCCGCTGTGCCTCATCACCGCAGCCGGGTGTTACTCCGCGCGGCGCAAGTAGTGCGTTACTGAGAATACTTTGAACATGACACGAGTAGTTTTCATGACTTCTTGACTTAATATGCTTTTAAACTATTGCAGCGATGACAAACAAGCTGCGTGAGAAAAGGCAGACGTCATTACGCGTTCATCGTAGTCTCCTTTTAAAACGCGCGCGCCCGTTGATATGCGGATCCGTCGTCTAGGCGGAATGATACCGTACATGAGCTGTTGCCCTTCTTAACTTGTTCCCGAGTATAGTAGATATCTCAAACCAACCTAGCTGACGAACTAGCGCGTGTGAGTGGCACCCTTCTATCCACACAGGAGTGATGTCAATTGGCATATGAAGCAACTAAGTAATCGGCAGGTGTTAATCGACCAGATTTAGGGGACATCCCCAAGGTGGAGTACGTTTCTGAGGAAGCTGTATAGCTTTCCTTTGTAGCCGTATGGCTGTATGCATTCAAGAGGATGTCAAACTTTCTTTCCTAAGCAATCGGCGGAAACGTAATTGGACCTTCCACGTCACCATAGGCAAGCTGTTTCGAATCAAACCTGTGGCGGCACAAAATTTAAACATATATGTAGGCCGCAAGAAAATAAAAATAAATGTGCTCCAACATAAAGAGAGTTCCAGAGCCTACATAAACCCATACAGAAAATGAATCCGTTTGTTATATATCATTCTCTTATTCTTCATAATGACTGACTGACTGACTGACTGACGGAATGAATGAATCACGCACTCATTCGCTCATTTCATCCACCCACTCATCAATGACTGTCTGACTGAATGAATACATGAATGAATGAATGAATGAATGAATGAATGAATGAACAAACAAATGGACGAATGAATGAATCAATCAATCAATGAGTCAGTAAATTAATCAATAATTAAAAAGTAATTATTTCTAAATAAAAATAAATTAATAATTATTGATTGATTGATTGATTGATTGATTGATTGATTGATTGATTGATTGATTGATTGATTGATTGATTGATTGATTGATTGATTGATTGATTGATTGATTGATTGATTGATTGATTGGATATTTAACCATATTAGAACCATGCTCGATAGCGATGTCTTTATGCATGTCTACCAAAATTGAGCATTTAGCTCTAAATTGCTCCCAGCTTCTTGATAAGCTAAGCAGCAGAACACCGTTGATATGTTTCCGGTTCATGCGATTTCCCGGTTACTATGGTCTCAGTTGTGACACTAAAAAGTCCCGTAGCACGTTTCTCCCCGGATAGTACGTTTCGCACTCGCGTTTTTTTAAACGTATCAACAAGGCTCTATTTATTTTAAAAGATGCAACATGAAAAACTGACGATTCTCAGCAAAATTACCGGCAAAATTGTCTGGCAACCTGCTTGATCTTTTCCATGTTCAATCCAGCTTCCATAGACTAACTCGGCGCATGTGATCTCGTGTTGTGTGCGCAGTTCGACCGCAGCTACTTCGGCGAGCTGCTGGGCATGACCCTGAACGTCAAGGGCCACTTTATCGACGAGGGTCTGGAGGACGGCCTGCACGAGTTCTTCCACGAGATGACGTGGAGGGAACGCATCTACTACTTCATGCTCAACCCCCACTGGCACCCACGCAACGTCAAGGTGTACCTCCTGCCCGCCGCCCAGGACGCAACCAAGGCCGTGAGTTCGGACGTCGACTTCGCGAACAAGGGAAACGCAAGTTTACAAGGAAATTGACGTGCAGCTGCAATTCAAAAGTAAACCAACCACGGATTGAGGAATTTCAGAGATTTGCTCCGCTATGTGCCTAGCCAGTTTCCTTGAAGTGACAGTTTAGGTACTTCTAAACTAAAGTCCCATTGCTCATACATCATTTATGCTGACAGTCGCATAGGAGGGCAAATATACTATCTACACCAAGCCTTGTTTCGTTTACTTTTGAAGGCACATGCACATTTCATTAAAACAATCCACAGGACAGGATACACTCTACAAAAAGCATACTTTTAGCTGGTTGAGTTTAGGATTGTTGGCTACCTGGAGGGAGAAACCTTGAGTCCCCGCAAAATGACACCTGCAAACTAGTGAACAACGTTGACCACCAACTGTATGGTCGAGTTAGGCGAGCCATTCGGCTCCGAAAACGCCAGGAGTGGGGCCACAATCGTATAGATAGGCAGGCTTTGGACGAATAGTATAATAATTACAGCTATAAGTCACGGGTTAAACAAGTGAAATGAAGACATAACCAGGCTAAGCCAAGCTTTCGCTTCGCATATCCAGGGTTACGTGAGCTAAGCCACAACCATTTTTTTTCGCTTCCATTACAAAAACGCCGAGCGCGGCCAGAATTGAATCCGCATCATTCCGCTGAGCTTTATTAAGTGCAATGCACTTCTTAAGCGACCCTGAACCTGCGTCCACCGGCGATGTCCGCGCACGTGGAGATGGGCGCGCGCAGCCTGGCCGCTGACATGGCACATACCCCCGTGGGGGATTGGCCAGGAATCTCCTCGTCTTCCTTGGCAACGGGGGGAGATGGGCGCGCGCTGCCTGGCCGCTGACATGGCACATACCCACGTGGGGGATTGGCCAAGAATCGGGCGTGAGAAGGGCTAATGCACCTGCTTAAAGGAGTACTGACACGAAATTTCAAAGCTGACATCCGCTCTAGCAATCAAGTACAACGACAACACAAATAGGTGTCTGTGAATAAATGCATCTTTCTTTCTTTGTAGTTGTGTGTGTGTGTGTGTGATCTCTCTTTCGCGAACATTACCGAACCGCGCAAATTCAACTCGTGCATTCGCACTTTCACATTCTTCCCCTCGGGGAAATGCGGGGAATGTTTTATTTAGCTATATTCCCCAAGAAACGATCCCAGAAAACAGACATCTGAGCGAAGGGAGTGTCCGGTGGCTTTATAAAAAAGATCCACGCCCGGTTTTCTTTTTAAAGCAAAGCTTTTAGGTGCGGAGTATCTTAGGACCGCACAATGTCCGTCCGCGTCCATGCGCATAGGATTTACAATCGCAAAAAATTACACAGTCACCGGCAGGATTCGAGCCTGTGTCTGGTAGACCAGACAGAGTTAGTGTCGATCATCTTACCCATTGGGCTACGAACATGAGTTAGTGACCAAGAGTCAAACGGCTTACTCCCTCGCCTGTAACGGTGCGGAGTACCCTAGGACCTCCCCATGTCCGTGCGCGTCCATCCGTGCCCACACTACCATCAAGCGAAATTCGATTTTAGCCGTGAATTGCAGTTTCATTTAGGGAATAATCAAGATGCAACTCACGGCTCAAATATAATGACGGTCGGGGCGCAACTTGGATGTCATTTCGAGTCCCCGTACTCAGCACGCTCGCCATCGTCCACGGAGTGCAGATGCTACCTTTTTTACCTCTACCCCCAAGGGATCTTTCGCGACCGTTGGTCTCAACAGAAAACTACCGCGAATAAATAAAACAGTTGCTGGCACCACCAGGATTCGAACCTGGAACGAATAGAGAAACGGAGCGAGAGCCCGTTGTCTTAGCGATTGAGCTACGAGCCCACGCGGAAACGGGGTAGACAGGCAATGCACTCACCAAGCACATCTAGCTTACCTCCTGTGTTCTCGCTGAATGCCACGTAATAGCATCACGCGACCTCTAACGACGCTGTGCGCTCCGGCCACGACACGTGTAGCGGCCGTGTGCGTGCCTTGCGCATGCGCTAGGAGTTACAAAAATTAAAGGAAGTTCACACCAACGCGTGGCTTCTCACTTCTCCGTCTCTACCGCCGATCTCGTCACCTACATTGGCGGTGGCTAGACGGAGAAACGAGATCGTTTAACACCGGGTTATAAATGCCTTTAATTAAATAAAAAAAAGTGTTTCCACTCATGTGCTTCACCAATACAACTGAACCGTTCATGAATCATGAATTCATTTAATCTTAGCAAAAAATATCTCTTTGAAGTAAAGAAGGGTGGGGTTAAATTCATTTCACTTGTCTCTCGTTTCACTATTTGTTGAGCCACGTAAGTGAATCTAGGTGACGCCGCATGGGTAATCGTTGTGGGTGTCGTTTAGAGCTTTGACGATAATGGTTTGGGTTTAATGGCGCAAGGCCAACAAGGTCAATAAGGGCCAAAGTCAGAAATATTTGATGATGATACAGATGTACAACTAAATACTGAATTATCTCAGTGAAAACAAAAGTGAAGCGACCTGAAATCCCTGACGATGGCTGGTGCAAAGGGCCAGGATGATTATGCATGATATGAAAGAAACTAAAAATTTGTCATCTGATAAAAACTGAAAAAACACGCCTAATAGAAAACATTGGGTTGTCGGGCAAGAAGTGTGATGGGTGTAGCGAGATGTATTGCCTCTATAGCTCAGGAAAATGTTTGTGTCGTGTGGTATCGAGTGCATTGCATTGAATGAGTATGTGAACAACGGGTAGGGCCTCTCCGCACCTGCTGCACTGGGGTGTTGAAGATCAGTGAGCAGATACGAGTGAATTGCGTGGGTGTGCCCTATCCGTAGCCTAGCCAAGGCGACGGTTTTATTATATGTAATTCGTTGCCATGTTTTGCGAAAGTGTTGTTTTATGTATGGCTTGAGGTCAGTGTAGGGTACTGTTGTTAAGTGTACTGTATTCAGGAGTGTCGCATCAGCGGCCATTTTATCAGCGGTCTTATTTCCGCCAATCCCAGGATGGCCTGAAACCCAGAAGAAAGTTTTTTCCAGGTTTGATGCATACGAAGACATAATAGCCTTAAAAACAAGATTGATGGCAAAGTTTTTAGAATGATTTCCAGATGCAAGCGCGCGTACAACGCTAAGGGCGTCTGTGTACACGATGGACTTTAAAATTCGAAGTGGGAGAATGTGATTTAGGACAATAAAATACCGAATGCTTCTGCTGTGAATACACTGTTACAAAGGTTACAAACGCACAGAACTGGCATTCCCTTCCGAGTGGTGGTGTCCGAGAGGGCTACTTGGCAGCTTCAGGTGTCCACTTATTTGCAAAGATGCCTCTCGTCTTTGAAACTTCAGCAGCTGTTTCTTGTAATAAACTCGGAAAGTATCATTGAATATTTAGAGAATGAGTGTCCAGCCAATGTTGGGGCCTTTAGTATTGATGTTGAGGATATGTATTATTCTCTTCCTCAAAACCATCTTTTAGTTGCTGTAAAAGATTGCATAACGAATGACAATGATGAACTGGCTTTCAGAAATAGTAGTGGAATTAGTGTAGAAATTTTCTTGAATTGCTTTTGTTTTACCTGAATTCCGCGTATGTTAGTTATAATGAAGATGTGTTCTCGCAAAAATCTGGTGTCTGCATTGGGTCTAAGGTGCCGCCAATTTTAAGTGACATATTTCTGAGTAATGTTGATCGTTCTTTGGAGGAAGGCTTGGCAGAAATGGTTGAAAACGTTTTCAGGTATGTCGACGATTATTTAGTTATTGCTGATAAGCGCTCCAATTTCCGCTGTACTGTGGATGTCTTAAAGATATTTAAAGAGAAAGGTATGGGCCTGAAGTTCACACTTGAAGCCATGAAATACTAGTGCATCCAATTTCTAGACCTTTCTTTAAATTTTGGTAACGACCATGTTTGCTGGCAATTCGCACCTAGATCAGTAAAACCATTATTGAATTACAAAACCGGCCACAGTAAACTTGTAAAGAACTCGATTGTCTTGTCTAGCATTCGTTCAGCGTTGTCTAAATCATGCATACACTCTATGAATGAATGTTTAAAGAACAGGTTCAAAAACTGAAAGAAGCAGGTTTTCCAACCAGTGCTTTGGCATCAGTGTGCAATAAGCTCGTCAAAATGCTATGAGGTCGAGATAAGACTGTCGCACATAAGGAAGTAGCACATCAGAAAAAGTGCGCCGTGGTCCCAAATGTTCACCGGACCACTCATAGGCTAAAAAAAGTTGCTTCTAGATAATATGGGGTGCAGGTAGCCATATCGGCACCAAAGAAACTAGGAAAAAATATGTGCCTTATTGGACAGAAAGAAACAAGGTAAGGAAGCCGGTAGACATAAGTGCTCGGTTAATCACAAGAACAAATATGTGCCATGTTGTGTTGGTGTTGTTTACAAAATCCCTTTGTCATGTGGTCTGTTTTATGTTGGCCAGACGGGCCGGTGCTTAAATGTGCGTTTAAGAGAGCACTTTAATTCATTAAAAGGCACACCCACATCTCATTTGTCGGGTCATTGCCGTTCATGTTCCTCGCGCGCCTGTCAGCCCCATTTTGATAAAACAGTTGTATTATTCCGTCATCACATGCAGCTTAAGCGAGAGATTAAAGAGGCATTTAACATAACCAGACTTGGTGATAAGTGTGTTATCCAGCCCTCTGTATGTCTGCAGGAGAAAGAAGTGGCATTCCTTGATTGTTAAACGTCGAAGCAAGGGTAAATCGTCCCTGTTATCTCTTTCAGCGTTCGAGTGTGATTCTCACCATTGCACATGCGCAGTGTAGAATTTTTCATGTATAAACGTTTCTTCCCTTTCAATAAATCTCAGTTGATAGTCAGCGCTCGTCCTGTCCGCTTCTTTTCTTCGTGATCCCGTTTTAACGCGCTGTTTCCTACCAACCATGTCGCTTTACCAACTCGCCCAACTCTCCATCCTACTGCAGTTCATTGTTTTAAGTGCGAATGCACTTTATAAGCGACCCCAAACCTTCCACCGCCGCCGGCGGCGGCGGCGGCGGCGGCGGCGGCGTCCGCAGTTCTCCTCTCTATATAAAAAAAAACAGCATCCGGCGCCAGGTTTCGATCCGAGGACTTTGCGGCCGCAGCGCGACGCTCTACCGACTAAGCCACGGACGCGATTTTTTTTTTCCTTAACAAAACCAGGTTTATTTACATCATAAATATGTACAGGGCAAGACACAGGGCAAATATGTACTGGGCAAGACACACTACTATACATGCTGCTGCCTTTGTTACATTGTTGATGCCACGTTCCTGACTGGCGTGTTACGCCGTTCAATAGAAATCACACTCATACACTAAAGAGAGCGCATTAACGGGTAAAAAAGGAAAAAGGGGGAGTTGTGTTTCGTTGCAGCCTAGCCTGTTGCTGGCTTCATATCCACTTAAAGCGTTCCAGCTCCTTCGTTTAAAAAGCTACCGTCGCACGGCAGCAGCTCGCAAGGGCTTGTCCTAGTTCTGAGTCTGAGTCGGGTGCCCCGAGCGCACTGACGGTCCACTCCATCTTGTGGACGAAATGCCTCCACGCTGGCTTCGGGGTGGGGGTACACTCCACCGCATCCACTCGCGCACGCCACAGTGAGTGTAGGCCAAGTCTAATGACGCATTCGCACAGCTCCGAGTGTTCTATCGGTACGTCCAGGTAACGGAGACCTGCCCAGTCAATGTCCCAGTGGACGCCCAGAAAACACTGCACCTCGTCCCAGAAATAACGTGCAGTGTTGCATTCTAGGAACACGTGCTCCGCCGTCTCCAACCTCCTGCACAAGAAGCAGCCCGCACCGCGCGGCAGAAAGAAGCCACGTTCTTCCTGTCGTGATCCCACCGGTAGCACCCCGAAGTGGAAACGGCAGAAAAAGTTTTTCGTCCCAGTCGGAATCGGCAGGCGCATGATTCGCTTTAGTACGCCCCGCTTAGCCGCCTCGACTGGTGGCGGTCGGTACAGGGGTGGGGGAAGGAGCTTTGCGAGAAGGTCGCGGTATAGCCGGCGGGGCTTAACTGCTAGGAGGTAGTCCCATGAAAACTGCTGTTCCAGTAGGGTGATGGCGCCAGCGATTTCTCTATAGAAAGGGGCGGCTCGGGCGCCATGGTGCAGTTGGACAGTTGTGACCTGCCACTTTGATATGTGGGCAGAGCCGATTGACTGGAGTGCTCCACGGAGAAAAGGGTCGGACTGGTCTCGGAAATATATAAAACGTTGGACTGTCAGCTTAATCTCCATGTGGACCAGACCTAGGCCCCCGGCATCTAGTCCCCAAAAGAGATTTGTGCGTCTCATAGGCTCGTACGAGGAGCGCCAGACGAAGACCGCCCACTGTCGGTGCAACTTGTTCACCGATTTCTTGTCGATGGAGGTGACTCGCGCCGAGTATAGGGTTGCCGGGTACACTACGACGTTGCAGATGTGTGCTCTGGAGACCAAGGCGATGTGGCGTGTTCTCCATGGTTGCAACTTGGTCTCCGCTGCCGTTAGCCTAGGTCGCCATCTGGCTGCGTTGGCTTCCCATAGGGCCATGTTCACGCCCAGGTAGCGGTGTAATGAATCCTTCCAGCGAGCGCCGCAGAAGCTGGGGGGCTTGAGTTCCCATTCACCCAGCCAATACCCCTCCGATTTGGAGAGGTTTAGCTCCGCTCCAGAGAAGCGTTAGAAGCGACGTGCGAGCTCCGCGACCTCGCTCACCTGGGTTCGTGATGTGCAGACGACGGCGATGTCGTCCGCGTACGCTAGCACGCGGAGTTCTTCGTTCCCGAGGACCAGTCCCCTGATCGAATTGGAAGTAGCGATCATTCGACAGAGCGGTTCCCGATAGAGCGCAAACAAGACAGGAGACATTGGACATCCCTGGCGGACCGACCTGCTGACCTCTATGGGTGGTCCGAGTGCTCCCCCCAACATCACACTTGTTGTGATGTCTGCGTAACACGTTTCTAGCCATTTCATCATTGTTTCCCCTATCCCGCAGTGCTGAAGTAGAGCGAAGAGAAATGTCCGATCGACTTGATCGAAGGCCTTTCGAAGATCCAGTTGCAGTACCGCAATAGGCATGACGCCCATCTCTGCAGCCTCGCAGGCGGTCCTCATCCGATGTAAATTGGTGTTGATAGAGCGACCTTTGAACCCGCAGGTTTGATGCTCACCAACCACGCCTCGGAGGGCCATCTCGAGGCGTCGAGCTAGGATCCTAGCGAGTATCTTATAGTCGGTCGATAGGAGTGTGATTGGGCGGAAGTCGGTAACGGCCGGTAAAGCTTTGGAGCTGGTCTCTTTGGGGATCAGAACGAGGTGGCTTTGCCGCATGGAGGGAAGGAGCCGACCTTCCTGCCTGCATTTTTCAAAAACGGTCACTAGAATGGGGCCCAATTCTTTTCGAAACGCCCGATAGAATTCGGCGATGATGCCGTCCGGACCTGGAGACTTGTCCTTAGGCAGTTTTTTGATTTCGCGGTCTACCTCCCACGCGGTTATAGGCGCGTTGATTAGGTCTTTTGCGTCGTCCGGCACTGAGGGTAAGGAAGAGAGTACCTCGGTGGGCACGCCGTCTGGCGTCGGTCTAGACCGGAAAAGGTCTTTAAAATAGTCGTAAAAGGCTGCCGCCGCTTCCTTCTGCCCCTGCGCGACTCCGCCACCGTGGCTGACCTCGTTGATCTTTTTGCGGGCGATGCGCTCGCGCTCGAAAGCTCGGAAGATCTTGGACGGCTGCGCCTCGTACTCGACCCTCTGCTCGCGGCTGCGGACAAGGGCGCCCCAGTATCGCCGCTCTAGCTCACTCCGGAGCTCTTCTTTAGTTAGGCGGATGTCTTCTCGGAACTCTCCCGGCCGTTCTTCGTCCGCCTCGATGAGGCCACGGAGGGTCTCCATAAGGCGCCGCTCGTTGGCTCTCTGTTCGGCCGCCTCACGCCTACCTATCTCCATGGCCACTTCCTTAACCGTGGTTTTGAAACTTTCCCACGCGACATCATCATCTAAGTTGTCTTCCAAGATCTTCAAGGCCTCCCTTACCCTTACGGTGAAATCAGGGTGTTCGATGCACTTCGCGTTCATTATCCAGCGACTGCTGGACTTCGTTTGTGAGCGCGCACTCCTCGTGCGGCATTTGGAACGCTTTGGTGAAGTTAAGAGCATTTCTTTTGAAAAGTGGCGCCGCCCGGGCATGGGCCACATGGGGAGCACCACGAGAATAGTACAGATCGCCCCAAGGAACGTGAACTCGCTTGACGCGCTCCCCCATCAGGTGAAGATGTACGGGAACATGGTGCTCATAGAAGTTCCTGGCCGCCCCGCCATGTGTCTGCGCTGCCAACAACTTGGCCACATGCGGAGTCAGTGCACAACACCTTGGTGCCGGGCCTGCCGTGGTTTTGGTCACGACAGTTCAGCGTGCGAACAAAGCTATGCGGCCAGGGCCAGAGGAATGCGGACGACCCAACCACTGGACGATTTCATGGATATCGAAGAAATCCAGGAGACGATGACCTCCCAGCCCTTCTCCCAGTCCGAGGTAACTCGTGCTGCTCGTGAAGCCACGGACGCGACGCTGATATCAGTGTTAGTAACGCGCCTTATATCTTTAACGCATTCAAACTACGTCGTCAGCGGCGTGCGTTGGCGACTCAGCGGCGTTATAGCGGCTTGATAACTGCGTGGTGTACACGTGATACTACAAACCCGATGGAAGAGATGGAAGAGAAGGCGGCGAGGCGGTGGGCTGCGGGGGCCGAGCGCAAGCGCCGCAAGCGGGCCGACAACCGTGCATTCGCACTTTCACATTCTCCCCCTCGGGGAAATGCGGGGGAATTTTTTACTGACATGCAAGTTTGTCCCATGCGGTTGCAGTCGTGGACAGCAGTTGCAGTCGCGGAGGCATCACCCTAAACCTCAGCGCACCCGTACTTGTCCTGGAGTAAAAAGAAATGCCGGAGAATCGCAATTCTTGGTGTCCTGTTTTTGTCAAGTTGGGTGAAAGGCAGGTCACACGACACAGGGCGTAGATGCCATGGTGGAATAAAATTCATCATTAGTGTCTTGTGGATGTCTGAATCGTTTAGAGCTTTGCTTTCCAACTACTTTCACAGCGTGAATTGGCGCGCATTTTTTTTTTACTATTATTATTGCATAGGTGGACGTCGACATTTCGTACAAGTTGTTCGAGTCCGACGACGTCCGGGAGAGCCGCTTTTCGATCCACGACCAGATCGACGACGACGCCGAGGTCCCGTCGACGCACGTCCTCAACCTCGACGTGCATCTGAGGGGCGACACCAAGGACCGGTCGGTGACGTCCGAGCTGAGATACTCCTTCAGCCACGACCTGTTCAAGCACAAGCTGCAGTTCTTCTACGACCGCTGCCAGTTCAGCAACGACCCCAACAGTGCGCTCAAGGTGAGTTGCCATGTGTTTGACAGCACAAAACACGCGCGAACTGAGTTGTTCAAAGCGCAGCTTTTGGGCTTTGTTTTCGTTTTCTTTTTATCTTGATGGTTAAGAAATCAGTTATGCGAACCCCTTGACAAAGATGGACAGTAAGACTTCACATGGCATAATTGCGTCCTTCTAAAATTGTAGCGTAAATTTTTTGAACGACCCGGAAGGATACAATGGGACTACAGAAGCAAATAGCGCTGGTAGAGTAACTGAATCCACGATTTTAAGAATCTGTACTTGTGTAAAGCATCGTCTTTTTGGGGGTTGTTTTAGCTCCACGTTCAACCAACAGAACCGCGACCGTGCGGCTACTTATTGAGCAACAATTTTATTGTGATGACCATAACTCCCGAAATAATAAATCTCAAGTAGGATGGCGTGCCGGAGAACACGTCTTTTCTCTTTTAATTACACGTGAGATAAGCAACATGCCAGCTGTATGCACTTTCTCTTAACGTCTACCGTAATCGATCCGGTCCAAAGCACTGTCAAAGGTTGTCTTTTTGTATTTTAGCCCCAGTTCTTTACATAGACGTTCAAGTATACAATTTCGTAAATATTAGCCATGGTTCCATTTTTTCCAGCCCCCCAACAGAAAATTTCCCGGTGTGTTGCGGACAACCATCCTGTCTCACCACAAAATACCGGAATCCATGCCGGTTCACCTAAAGAAGACCTTCCTTTTCTCTGTACCCTCTCAGATCTGCCTGGATGCCTCGGCCGTGTTCCCCAAGCCCGACTGGTCAACGATGAAGAACATGGCGACATTCTACCAAGGCAAACACGTCGGCGCTAAGCTTAACCTCCGTTACGGAGACACCTGCGAATCCGGCTCCACCGTAAGGCTACGCTTGTGACGCCTCAGTCGTTCATATTTCTAGTATTGCAGTTGCCCGCGCAACAGATGACTAAAGTCAAGACACGATGCTCTCATGCATCACCACCACCCCCACCACCACCACCACCACCACCACCACCGCCACCACCACCACCATCATAATCATCATCCTATAGGCGCCCACTGCAGGGCAAAGGCCTCTCCCATAGATCCCTAATTATCCCGGTCCTATGCTAACTGCGACTATTTTATTCCCGCGAACTTCTTGATCTCATCTGCCCATCTAACTTTCTCCCGCCACCTGCCATGCTTGCCATCTCTAGGGATACACTGTGTTACCCTTAATGACCAACGCTTATCTTCCCTTCGTGTTACACGCCCTGCCTACGACCCTTTCTTCTCCTTAATTTCTACTAGTATGTCCTTAACACGCGTTTGTTCCCTGGCCCACTCCGCTCTCTTCTTGTCCCTTAATGTGACACCTATCATCTTCCGTTCCATTGCTCGCTGAGTCATCCTCAATTTAAGTTGAACCCTCTTAGTGAGCCTCCAAGTTTCTTCCCCGTAGGTGAGCACCGGTAAGATGCAGCTGTCATACACTTTCTTTTTCCGGGACAATGGTAGGCTGCCATTCATTATCTGAGAATGCCTGACGAATACACTCCACCCCATTCTTATCAATTTAATGATCTCTGCCTCATGGTTGGAATCAGGGGTCACAACTTGGCCTAAGTAGATAAATTCGCTCTCATACATTTCCCACCAAGTACTGGCCGGTAGTTTCTGAAAGAAAAGAAAATATCTTATTGCGCTCAGGCTGACGAAAAAACCATTGCCATTCGCAGATCACCATCAACGGCCAGTACACGCACACCGATGACGACGAACGCCAGATAACTAACGCAGCTGCCGGAAAACCCCTCCGCTCCAGCCTCGCCAGGCCCAACGGCCTCCACAGGATGTACGCCTACTGTGATAAAGAGCGCGCTCGTGGCGTCTTCTACAACTACTGGTGCCTGAAGTTCCTCCGCCACTCGAGCCGCCTGGCAAAGCTCACCGCCGACGTGGACTACAAGAACTACAAGCCCGTAAGTCCGCACAAGACTCAACGCTATCTGTTTGCGTTGTGGAAGAAGCCTGATAGAGTCGCAGCTTTCGGCCGGTTAGGAGAGATTACGCCCATTTCTTCAAGGCGTGATACCCTATTCTCGTAGTGTCATTTGATGTCGGAGTAAGATAAAAAGAGCGCTTCCCCGACGTTTCCACGAGGCCAGGGTACGGGCAAACCTGCATTAAAACAGTAGTACACATTGGTGATTCTAGAACTGAAACAAAAAACAATTTTTCACTGGTGTCGCCTGACTACGCGGAAACTATTGTTATCAAAAAGCCGAAGAGCATGAACCAATTGGAAATTTTGTGCAAAACTGCCTGCGCGTTGTTACGTACATTTATGTGCTTTACAGCATTGATTGATTGATTGCAGGGTTTAACGCGCGGACGCAACGCAGGCGACGAGGCACGCCGTAGTGGAGCGCTCCGTATTAATTTTGACCATCTGGGGATCTTTAATGAGCGCCGAAATCTCGTACACGCGCTGGTTTTTACTTTTCGCCTCCATCAGAAAAGCGGCCACCACGGCAGATAATCGAACCCGCGCCCTTGTGCTCGGAAGTGCTACGCCTTAGCCACTGAGCCACCGCGTGCTTTACAGCATTATTGATCGCATTATCTTAAAAACACAGGCCTGTTTTATATGGTCGAAATGAACGGATTGGAGTTACTTTCATGCAAGTGCTACGAGGTCACGCGAAGTTCTGGCGTTGGAAAGATCCTGCAGAAGGAGAAAGCAAGTGAAAATTACAGAAGTTAAGGCAATGCAGCCACTAGGGGGCAGGTGGTTGATTCGATTACACGGAGGCAGAATAAAACTTTTGCGTTAGGTAGCCCAGGAAACGTTATCTACTACAAAGGCTCTTAAATGTGACGCGAACACCAGCCAGCTATCTCTACAATGCTGGGAATGACTTTTCTTTTCACTTATTTCTTTTCCGTTGGCAGCTGCTCAACCGTCTTCTGCCCAGCTACGGCAGCGATCTTGCCCAAACAACCCGGCTCCGCGGATTTTTCGGCGCTGTCCGATCGCACTTCCACGGCAAGAATGGCAAGCTCCACGTGGTATCGCAAGTGCCCTGGTGGTCTAGGACGGAGAAGCCCCACACCGACATCGTCATCACGACCGAGGATGGCCACCGCCACCACCACTGGAATGTGCCCATCTTCAGCCACCTGCTGGAACCGAGGGTCTTCAGCTCGCTCGGATACACCAACTTCGGAGAATACTCCGAGAAGTACAGACACAGTGAGTGCCCCGTTTCTTCAAATCAAAACAATGTGCGGTGATTGAGTTGGCTCCCAGGAGGAAAGCCCGCGGCTACTTCAAATCATAGTAACTACGTCCGTCTACGTGCTCAGGAGGGGAAGAAATTGAACGCACAGTAATTTGCACAGATTAGCGGTGGAGACGCTTGCAAGATAATGAATTATCAGTTCTTAGAGGTGTAAATGCAGCGTAGTAAGTACAGCACCTGATACATGGATACATCTTCCTTTACGAAGCCACTTGTCGCCGAAGGCTGGTCTGCAAAAGCAGTGATAATAAGAAACGGCCGGTCTTTTAATGCACGCGAGGGTTAAAGTCCAGCAGTTGAGATATTTTTCGATGAATACATGATGCGGGACTATCACCACGGCAAAATCCATTCGTACGTATACGTAACGTCCCATAATTGCTAACTTCTTATAACGAGGTCATTCGCTTAAATACATGGTACTGGCGAGTGAGCAGACAGCGGCGTTCAGAGACCCGCCATTGTCCTTCAGACGACGATGGCGGTGATGATGATCATGATCGTGCTGATGTTGATACCGTCCTTCTGGAGCCTTCTGTGGGATTCAGATGAATGAGAAGATTATTTGTGATTGCAGTGCCAAAAAACGGTGTCCCACTCGCTTTTATAGTAGTGATTGTCAGTGTGTGTGGATACATGGATCACCTGACTTCCTTGCCGACTCCCTCTAAGCTGGAGGTATTTCTGCATTTAGTTCTTTTTTTTTTCTTGGCATTTTCGATCCCAGGGCACTGCGACCTGCAAGGGCTCACCGTGCGCACCTTCGACGGTACCATTGTCCAACTCCCAGAAACAGATTGCTACAAGGTAGTCTCACGGGACTGCTCGCCCAACAAAAAGTTCCTGATCCTGGCACGAGCCACAAACAAGCCTTCCTTCACCAAGGTCAGGCACACGACATGCTGGGACGACAATTTTCGATTTAATTCAGAAGGATTGATTGATTGATTGATTGATTGATTGATTGATTGATTGATTGATTGATTGATTGATTGATTGATTGATTGATTGATTGATTGATTGATTGTAGGGTTTAACACACCGACGCAACGAAGGTGATGATGCGCGCCTTCGTTGCGCGCATCATCACCTGGGATCTGGGACCACCTGGTGATCTTTAACGTGCGACGAAATCTCGTGCACAAGGGCGATCTTGCTTTTCGCCTCCATCAGAAAAGCGACCACCGCGGCCGGGAAATTTAGAAGAAAGCGGCAGCGCAACAGACGGGACGGAACGAGAAGACAAACACTTCCTTCGAGAAGAAGACAAACACGTCTTCTCGTTCTGTCCCGCGTGTTGCGCTGCCGCTTTCTTCCGAAGTCATGTACCAACCAGCTCAAGTTTTACCTTTTCTTGGGTTCCCGACTTAGATTTACCCGGATGGGCTGGAAAGGTGCAGGTATCGCCGCTGACGCTACCTTCAAACCTCGCGGCCAACATAATGCCACTGGTTTAATGGATCGCGAAATATTCCATCGTAAAAGCAGGTTTGAGTAGCTTATGAGGCACGACAGATGGGCGCATCTAAATACGGCGGCAATAACTGATTCAACCACATACAAAAATTGAAGCTATGCAAGTAGAAACTAACCTCAGCACCTGAGACTATTCACCTGAATCGGCACCAGAAAATGCAAAGTTCACTTTAAACTTTCCCTTGTCGGTTCACGTGAGTGATTGTCGTTGTTCGCCAGCGAACAGTTTGTGCAGGCGTGCATCCGATGGGCGGAGAAACAGTTTCGTGCATGCGCTTCTATAACCGTATTCTTGCATTTTTCTCCGGTACGAACGCAGGCTGTGAAGCTATTCATCGACACGACCAAGGTTGAGATCCTCCCCGTGACCGACGCCAGCGCTCCAATTGTGCGCGTGGACGGTACCAAGGTGGACGTGACGACCGGGAGGTCCTACAGCCACACCTCGCACGATGCCGAGCTCTTCGAGGTCAGGACCGAGAACAAGTGGTTCGAGCTGGTGTCCAAGCCGTACGGCATCTCCCTGGACTTCGACGGCAACGTGCTCTTTGTTCAGGTCAGTAAAAAACTGTGGAGGGTGAGATACGCTGGAATTTAGACTTCTTTTAATTATCAGACGATTCTTTGCGCATCGTCTAGCTTTCGCTCCCATTATTGCAGCCAAGCTGCGTATGGCTAGAGCAAATCGTCTGCTTGTCACCGAGCAGAAAACCCTTTGGAACATGGAGTGCGCATGCGCGAAAGAAACTGGATGCGAGGAGCGCCAATCCACAAAAGGAGAGGAAATGTCTGGGAACGTCTGGCAGAGCGCGGAGAAACACGCCATGGCCACGTGTTTGTGAGGTAGATGGCTAGACGCAAAAAGAAAGAGAACTCTCTCGCAGCAGATCGCGAGTTGGTACGGGAAAGAGGAAGCGAGCAGTGGCGGTGAATGCGACCGTTCTCGCCATAAAGCCGACGCGGCGGTGAGAGAACGAGTACGCGCCCTTGCCGGCAAATTAACCTGCCACCTTCCGGCGAATCCGGAGGCCCGGAAAACCGAAGGAGTCCGCGACGCCGAGCTCAAGAGACGGCGTCGAGACGTCGCGATGCTGCGGCAAAGAAAAATTCATCTTTAACGTGACGTGAATCTTGAACGGGATGGTACTGTCGTACCGCCGTCGCCCATAAAGCTTCGCTGGCCAACCAACTTCACAGAGTGGAAGGGGCCGACGGTTTTTAAATCATTGGAAATTTTTGGGAGCCGAACAAGAGAGGGCGAGCGTTCACGTAATGCAGAAAGGGAGCGTCGAAAGCACGGCAAGAGGTAGAAGCGCTACGTTAGCGCGACTTGACTGGCGACGCAGAAAATGGTGACAAAGCACTTCCTGATATGATGCAGGGCAGCCAAGGTGACGCCCCGCGAGCTCTCTAATATTAAAACGGCCGCGAACGGCTTCTGCGTTGCCTGTGCGAATGGGTATTTAGTGATCTAAGCAAATATATTGCTAGGATCTTGAGCCTGCGCCCACGTTTGTCTTATTCCACGCACTAAACGTTCCCCAGGTAGTCCAGGGGTCGCATCGGAGCGTGAAACCCCGTAATTTGAATTTCAATGGCTTCCCCGTGCGGGCTTTCTAGTTTCACACGTGCTTGCTTAGCAGACAAATATTCAGGACTTTTGTTACGAAAATAAGTTATCTTCCATCGCTAAGAAGGAACCAACAAATTGAGTAGAAAATTATTACCATTGATAGGTCCTGCAGATGATGCTGTTGCTTTTTGTCATGCTGTCGGGAATTAAAAAGAACTTACGACCCACAATCTTTCGCAGACCGCTCCATTCTACCGCGGCAAGCTGTGTGGTCTGTGCGGCGACTACAACCTTGACCGCAGCACCGACCTGAGTGGGCCCGACGGTCACCTGTACAACAACACGCTCGAGTTCGCCAAGAGCTACGTGGTGCTCAGCCCGGACTGCCATGCGCCATCCTCCTGAGCGTCCGAACCTTACCCATACTCATCTCGACATCATTCTTCACATGCTGTGGCTTACAAAGGAATTCGCCGTTCAGTCAGCCATTCCTGGAAGACCTTTGCAAAGCGGCGTGAAAAGCTCACAACTGTCCATTTTTTCTGTGCTGTCAAAGTTCGCTACCATGAACCCAAAACTGTCCCTGTCTAAGGGTGAAAAAAGAAGAATAAAAGGAGTCGTAAATAAAGCAGTTCCATTCAACGTGAAAGCTGTCGAAGTGCGGACCAGTGATTCCCCAGATGGGGCTGTGGCGCACCCTCTTGAGTAATTTCCGCATCAGCCTGGCGTTGATACCGAAAGTAACCAAGAGAGGGCGCCACAGCCCCTGAAGATGCCTTAAAAGAGACACTGGATTAGGTTTTCGTCAATTTGTGGTAATGAATGCATTAATTCAGGTTTCCGTATTTTATATTATTGTGTACTTCTTCGCAGCCTAGCAAAGGAGGCCTCCGTGGCAACGGCGCAGGGCAAAGGTCACCGCCAACACTTTTAACACGAGTAACGCGCGCCTCTGTGGCGCAGCGGGATAGACACTAGCTTCGTAACGCGAAGTACCCACCTTCGATCCCGACCAGGGGAAGCGGTTACCTTTTCGATGCTTCTGTTTGGATGCGTGACGCCGTGGTTACGGTGGCTAGATACCATGACCCCGCACGAGCTAAGCCGACAAGCCGGGCCCGTAAAGTGCTTCGCAATTAAAAATCAAAGCCGCTGCCCGTGTCCAGCTTCATTTCATACTGTGCCTCATGCTTGCTTGGCACCTGGCGGCAAGTGCAGATATGACGGCGTGGCGGCAGGACAAGAATAAATGGATCTAAAGTATGCGATGACTGGTGGTCGTTGTAAAAAATGTTGCGTAGGCGGACTACTTCTCCATGGACGCTGAGTGTAGCTGGTAAGGCGTAAGAAGGGTAATAGCACAGAGAATACAGTCTCCCTACTGCTCGAGATTGGGGAGGCCAATGCTTCTGACCCAGGCCAAGAGGGAGTCGAAGGCTTACTTGAGAGGGTCATTGGTGGCGATCGGTTCTGTTGCATGCCTGGAGTGCCCTAACGTTGAGAGTGCAATAATTTGCTCAACGGCAGTCGACATTTGCCACCTCATTTCCTACCCCAACGTTCGAACAGAGGGAAAGGGGAATCGCGACGAGGCATTTCATGTTACGAGAGGTGCGCTGGTACAGGCGGCACATAGAATCATGAATTATGGAGCCACTTCTACCCAGAAGAAAAAAAAATCATGCACCCCCCTCCATCTAACGACGACAATGGTCGAACGCGAAGCTTTTCCGTGGTGGATTCTTTCGATGGCCAATCCCACATCGCGAGCATGCGTAACTATGGATGTAAGTACGCACCACGTTTCTAGAATATCTGCGTCAACTCTCGGGTGTTCACTCCGTAGGCCTAATGTTTGGGTTTGGGGTGTACGGCGCGAATCGGTACCTGCTGCTTGGCGTTCTTTCGACCATATCGAAATGGAGCAATCGGATAGGACGCCGGCTTTATAGCGCGAGGGACCCAGGTTCGATTCCGGTCACGGGAAGTGTTTTCTTTTTTTCACATAACCCATGATCATTCATCAACATCGTCAGATAAAGTTGGCTTTCCTGCAGGGCCTATTGGCGTTCTTTTCTAAAGCCGGGTGTATTGGCGTACAATGGCATCAGTGAGGACACTATCTTAGTTTTGCCCCCACTCCCTTCTCCTTTTTTTAAGAATGCACTTCTTAAGCGACCCTGAATCACGCATCCACCGTCCGTCCGCAGCCTAGAAACGGAGCTAGCTGGCGTGCCTAGCAACGGCGCCGGAATTCCGACGCGTGAGGGCGCTCGCGTAGCGCCTCCTCTCCCCCCTCGCCTATTCTCCAGCTCGCAACACCCTCTCTCGGCGCCCCAGCCAGGCCACTACACTATATAAAAAAATTACAGCATCCGGCGCCCGGTTTCGATCCGAGGACGTTGCGGCCGCAGCGCGACGCTCTACCGACTAAGCCACGGAAGCCACGCTGATTTCACAGTTAGGAACGCTCCTTATATCTTCAACGCATTCAAACTACGTCGTCAGCGGCGTTGCGTTGGCGACTCAGCGGCGTTATAGCGGCTTGATAACTGCGTGGTGTACACGTGATACTAAAAACCCGATGGAAGAGATGGAAGAGAAGGCGGCGAGGCGGTGGGCTGCGGGTGCCGAGCGCAAGCGCCGCAAGCGGGCCGACAACCGTGCATTCGCACTTTCACATTCTCCCCCTCGGGGAAATGCGGGGGACTTTAATTGACCTATGAGTAGCGAGCGTGAGTGAGCTATTCGGAATGGTATCCGATAGGACTTCCGGCTTCCGCGCAGTCCTTCATTGCTTCTTTTTCAGGTCAAGTATGCAATGGTACTAGGCTGTGGGCTACACAGGCAGTATATGGTCGCCACCGCTGCCTCCGCGAACAGTTGGATTAGCAGAATGAGAATGTGTCACGTGAATAAAATATACACAAATTTCTAAATAACGCTTTAGTATAATTTACTGCCACATAAACGCTCTGGCAGAGCAGGACGTGTAGTGACACAAAATGACAGCCGGTGGACGACCAGGGAAACAGAGTGGATACCAAAAGGCGGGTCTAGTAGAAGAGGAGGGCCGATAACACGATGGAGGAACGACATAAGGAAATTCGAAGGCGAGGAATGGACTCGAGCTGCGCAGGACAGGAGCGGTTAGAGGTCACCTGGAGGGGCCTTCGTCCTGCATTAAACTATGTAGGATGATGATGATGAGGTCGATGATGATCATGATTATTATGACTTCAACGCTTGCTGTTCTACGTTACGTTTCGCAATTTGGGGACCGCTGTTGTCCAGGCTGCTTGCTCGACCGGTATGTTCGCGGCAAGTGTGCTGTCGAGTGTCACTCGCGCTTGCAATGTGACTCTTCCAGGGTGCTACTTAAAAGGAGTGTACTCAGTATAAGCGCATGCGCATGAGGGAAAAGGGTATTGCAGGGTGACGCTTCGGTAGTACAGTGTATTTTTATTGCGCCATTTTGCCATAGGGAATCAAATAAATGGAAAGAGAGCTCTTCATTACGAAGGAAAAGAGATGTTTGCTGCCAACATGCGTACGTCGTCATGCTACTCTGCAGGAAGGGGAGTGGGGAAAAGATAGATGAGTAGTAGCAAGAGGAGTAGTAGGGGAGGGGAGAAAAAAGATAGGGTCAAGTAGAGGGACATGGGATATAACGAAGACTGCCCGCATAAGGCGGGCTCCAAAGTCTGAGCGACGCCAATATCGTCAAGATAGCCAAAAAACGCATCCCCGACTTTCCGCTGAGATGATGTAGAATGTCATGGTCCAAGTAGCAGGCTTAGCGTAATTGGTACAGGGTGAAGACATGTCATCCTCTGCTGTAACCGGCTCCTTGCGTCAGTGTAGGCGGAGTCCTCTAGGGGGACATACTCGACGGTTTCGGGGGTGCCTCAGTTGTCGCAAAATGGGCTTGGACTATGTGATGTAAGTAGGCATTTGTGAACGCCCCATTCAGTCTTAGTCTATGAAATAACGTTTCCCGCCGGCGGGGTAGTCATTCTGTCAGCCTCAGTCTTGCCTGTGGGTTGAGTATAGAAAATCACGATGATGTTCCGGAACGTACCATAAGCGTTACATGCTGAAGTTTACATACGACACGAGCGCAGAGTCCGGATTCTCGTGGCAAGTGCTCGAAGAAGGCCTGCTAAATGAGAACTCCACAAAAAACAGCGTCCGGTGTTCGAAGAATGTGCACATATATAATCGTCGATGCAGCGAAAGCGAATTGGTGGAGGAAGAAGAAGAAGAAACTTTAATGAGCAAATTCTGGGGTGGCTTCCAAGTCCGGAAGTCCATGGGAAATCCTGGCGCTTGCCGCTCGGTCAACCAAGATAACCTGGCCGTCTTTGCAAGGGCTGGATAACATGCTCTCCAACTGCTCACTGGAAGATTTGGGAATGGGAAGAAGCTCGTGATCTCCGCCGCACTCCCAGACAATGTGGTAGAGTGTGCCTGAATTGCCGCGAAACGCACACTCCAGGGGTATTGTGTAGGGAATAGCTAATTTTGTCCCACTGGGTTTGGGAACGTGTTTGTTTGAAGTCGCAGTAATTTGTTTTCCTGCATTTTAGACAAACTGGGTTGATCGGGGGGAAAGGTCCTCCGGTCTAGTCTATATTATTGTGTTATTTCCTGGTAAGTTTCAATCGGCGTTGGACTATGCTCCTCCTCTAAAGCCCGATTGGTGAGAGCGCCGGCCAATGCATGGTCTGTGTCGTTGCCCGGGTGATCGGAGTGGGCAGGGGTCCACACAATTTTGACCGTACGAGAGGGAGGGTTTTGCTCAGGAGGCGCAGTGCTGTTGGAGGAATTGCGCAAGCCGCGTAACTTCTGCGTGCCGCTTTACAATCGGTAATGACCGTAATCGTGGTGGTTTAGGTCATAGCCAAAGCAATCGCCACTTCTGCTTTCTGGATGGAGTCGATCTTGATGGCAAGACTGGCGAGTGGTTGATCTCTTGAGGTAACTACTGCAGCCGCTGGGGCGGCTTCAGTGTACACCGCTGTGGAGTCTTTGCAATACCGTTGCAATACCGTTTGTCGAGTGCCGCGGCTCCGGCTTTTCTCCTCCGCTCATGATAGTCTGGGTACATATTTTTCGGGAGGTTTGGGACATAGAGATTATTTCTGATTTTTGGTGAAAGCGTCTGTGGTTGCTGTCATCCCTGAGCCTGCCATTTATATGTTGCGAACAGTAGCCGCCCCGCAGAAGACAAACCTAATCCCAGTTCATGGCTTGCGAGGTGGGCCTCAATAAGTTCTTTAGCCGTGTTGTGAAGGCCGACTCTGATCAGGCGGGCCGTGGAGGTACTCATGTGTGATCCCAAGGCATGCTTGTAGGCTTTTCGGGTGACTGCATTTACTTTTTCAAGTTATGACTTGGAGAGGACGTTGTAAGGGATTTTTGTACGTTACCCGGGAGATTACAAATGCTTGCCCGAGTCGTACTGTATCCTGCTCCTTCATGACGCGCTGTCTGTTGGAGATTCTGTGAATCATGTGCGTTACTTGTACGGCTGAGCGCTTCAGGTGGTTCACCAGGATAGTGTTTTGGTATCCGCTTGGAGTACCAGCCCGAGAATTCTGAAGTGTTTGCAAGGGTGGATGTTGTGGCCGTCCAGTTTAATCGGAATGTCACTGGAGTCCTTGGAGGTGCCTTTTTTCTTCACTTGTAGCAGCTTTGATTTTTGCGGGGTGCAAGAAAGGCCGCATTCCTAGGCATATTGGCTAATTATATCGGCTGGCTGTTAAAGGCTGTTCTGGAGGCCACCCAACGAATCAGAACCGGTACAAATTGTAACGATATCTGCGTACAAGCCGTGGTTTATATTGGGAACCTCGTTGGGACGCCTTGGAAGATCGAGTAGTGCTAGAATGGAAAGGAGGGTACATAACACTGGGCCCTGAGGGGTCCCCCTAACTCGGAGAACTGCCACGCGGTTCAAGAGGAAGTCGGCGATGTAGTCGTAAGTTCGTTGTCCACATCCCGTTCCGGCCAGGCGTTGTAGTACGGCACTATGTGTCACGTTGTCGAATGCCCACTTGAGGTCCAGGGGGAGTATGACTCTTGGGGAGTAGCAGGAGGCGGGAAGCGGGATGTCTTTCTTAAGCTGGATTAGCACGTCTTGTGCTCCAAGGTTCTTACGGGATCCGTACATGGTGTTTGGCATCTGGCATGTATGGTACAGGTGTTGTTGATGCCTCACAAGTATGATGCGTCCTAAAATTTGGCCCACACGCGAAGTGAGAGATATCGGCCTCAGGTACCGATGCGGGGCGATTCGCCCGGTTTGGGGATCATCCGTACTTCCGCTGTTTTCCATGGCGATAGGTACTTTGTCAGAGCGCCAGAAGGAGTTGAAATGCTCTGTGAGGCTTTGCATCGCTCGGTCGAAGGGGTTGACCAGGAGTTTGTAGATGATTTTATCTTGCCCAGGTGTGCTGGCTCGCACGCTTATGGCGGCGGCCGTTTTTCTGATGGGGAATAAAAGCAAAAACACCCGTTTGTTGGAGATTTCGGAGCGCGTTAAAGATTCCGAGGTGGTCAAAATTAATCCGGAGCCCTTCTCTACAGCGCATCTCATCGCATGGGTATCCCCGGCGCATTAAACCCTATAATAAATCAATCAACCGCTTGCTTTCGGCGATGGCTGCTCGAACCTCGTGTATCTGGATGACCCGGTCGAGTAAGAGATTGAGGGTGCCTGTATATGGCAAAGATGGAGCTCCTTTCCATAAATACAACACACAAGTTTGTTGTATTGGAAAGATTTCGTGTTGTATAGTACCCCCAGCGCTTTCCCGGAAGCAGACGATGCTTTATTCACTGCGAAATTAATCGAGTTAAGCTAAAATTTTGATTCTCCCACCAAAACGTGCGTTCGAACGACGTTTGCGAGGACATCATAAGAACAGGTCTTTCAGCTAAACTTGGTGTGGAGCGGAGACTTGCGTACTGTTAGTCAACCTAGATGGCGCCACCACACCGCGGCAAGCCGTTTTCTACCTTTGGTTTTCTTTTTTGAACTTATTTAAACCTGGCTTGTTTTTGTTCCTGCACAAAATATTTGTTTTGCGAATCATGGTGCTCCCTCGACAAATACGGTCACGTAAGACACCGTCGCTTGCGTCAATCGGGCAGGGTCGTCTGAGACAACCCCAAAGCCCCGCGGTGCTGTGCCTCTAAGCGAAGCATAGACCGCGCAGTACCAAAAGCAGTACGCACCGGCGCTTCTATGTTCACGTGTGCTTTCGTAGCTTCCACTGTTTGTCCCAGCATTCTTACTGGTATAAAAAGAATGCGCCCTAAATTTAAGCGAAAATAGCTCGTTCGGCAAGCTTATAAGTTCTGCCTAACTTGCGTTTGGTTCTCCCGGCCTCCGGCAATCGCAGAGCTGGCTGGTATGACATAGATTCTGTTGCGGGAATAGAGCTAGTGGGTCGCATGACCATTCCATTTTTTGCTAATTATACAGCTTATTTGAGCAAAGTTTGCGTGACAAGTGGTGTCAGTATGATTCTAACGAGGCAACCTTTTGAATGAACCAAACTTGCATTTTGTCTTCATGGCCCCTTTAAACCCTGTTTGAAACATGGTTCGCTCGCGCCGAAGCGCCTGCAGAGACGGCCCAGCTGGCGCATGGCAATCAAGAGCAGGCGAAGCAAGCGTTTCACCCTCGCCTAGCCGCTTGGTACCGCAGCGGCGACGCTTGAAGCGAGCGAAGCCATAAGAAAAGCGTAGCTTGCACGCCAACGGCTGAACTTGATTTGCGAAGCGATGAATGACCTCGAATGATGTAGCACACTGAAGCTCTTGCTCTAAAAACCCTAAAACCATTCATGCAATGGCAACGATACTAAACCAGTGATGTTCCTGCAGGGAATTTTCCCGTTTCGGGGAGTTCTCGGCTGTAATTCGGGCCAAAAGGGAGAAGGCAGGGAATTTTAGGAGTCGAAAAACCGAAAAATAGTGTCAAAAACCAGACATCGCATCATTTAGTACTTTCTTTTCTTTTAAAAAGTTTTCTTAGAACTTCGTCGGATGTATGTTCAAATATCCGCAGTCGTGTTTCCGCGAGCCACAAGCATCCAAGACCGCCTCCAATCCAAACCAAAAAGAATGGAGCATAGAGGAAAGAATACTCCATGAGAAAGAGCTAGTAAAGCGCGAAACGCCGAAGGCTGAAGGGCTGACGCCTATTCGCATGCACTTCTGCGCAATATACGAAAAAGTATATTGCGCAGAAAAGTGGACATTGACGGCGTAGTCTAACGCCCAACGCGGAAAAATAAGGGTCTGCCTTAGTCTGCGTGTTGTCAACAAGAGATAAGCCAGAAGTCCCGGCGCTGAGCTAAAGTTACCTCAATTATCCAACAATGTCTTGTTCTGTATGATACTGATAGTTTTAACTTAGAGATTTACCGTGCAAAGTAAGCACACTGTTACAAAACGTGATAAGCATAGTGAAATGGTGCTGAGCGGAAGATGTAGAGGGATTTAGTTCAAGATTAAACTCTGATCTTATGAACACGTCTGCGTCCGGAATGCTACGTAAAGTAGACATGGGTGGCGCCGTCTAACGCCCAACACGGAACAGGATTCCATTTAAAGATCTATCAGCTGCAAGACGAGAATGGAGGAAAATTTGCCTGGCATTCTCGAAAAACCTTTTGAAAGAGTGCTAAAAATAGGAACTTTCTGAGCCAAGAATTGGCAATTTTTCTCCCCAGTACAGAACGCCACGGTGGTAAACAGAGATAGCTGTAGAATCCATCAGGACATCCGCAGAACGCGGCGTAATAACGTATGTTTAAAAGTACGCAAAACTGAACTAGTTACACTAGATAACTAATTCACAGCGCAAAAAAGCTTTCCATGCAGATGAATGCGACAGAGGCGGTTTGTTCCGCACATCTTTGTCGTGAGCACGTTGCTGTGTTATGTGGCTCTCGTGCAGTGTGCTACGTCTTTCCCCTCTGTGAATAATGAACGTAGGTGCGACTTTGCTGTGACTTTCGGAGCAGCGTTGGCACCCTTGGGAATCTTGGCGGAACAAAAATGGAATGCTAGTTGAAGTGTAGGTCTTGTTGATGATTTGAGATTTTTTTTCAAGTAGTGACTGTATCAGTAACATGTGAGGTCATGCGTGCCGTATAGCACAGCGATTGTGGAAACATCATCTGGGCTTGTTTACGAGGGCGCAGTGGGAGCGTCAATGTAGCTCTTGTCGCTTGCTTATATTCCTGGCCCCGGCTGTAAGACGATGCTCTGGACGACCTTCTGCTACTAATCGTGAGGCCGGTACTCCGCAAGAAGCTTGAAAAATAAAGCGAATAACTGCTTCCGACTTTGCTTCTGGACTGCTGCTGTACGCGGGACCTTTTCAGATAGCGATACCGGAAGGCACCGCGCGTCCTTCCTTCTCTCTCTCCGTCTCCTTCTGTTCAGGCCATCCCAGTTCCATTCTCACCCCGCGCTATCAAGCGTATCTCGGTGAAACGCAATGCCAGCACTGTGAAGCATTAAGGACGAGTGGTATCCTTGGTTGGCGATATTTAAACCTCACACAAACAACTCGTGGCAGAGCTCCGCTAGAGTTCAGAGCGGGCTCGCGTGCACTTTAGAATTGCAGTAGCCATGAGGATTTTGTGGCTACTTCTGCTGGTGGCAGCAACCTCCGGTAAGTGCACAGCTTTTGGGGATATGTGACACGTTGCGACAGATTAGGCACGAGGAATTATAAAGCTAACGCACCTTCATCTAACGGCGACGATGGTTAAAACGTTCAGCTTTCTCGTTATCAGTGTCGTTGGGGTTCTAGAAGCCCACAGAGTTTTGGTGACGGGGTGGACGCCATCACTGAGCCCAAGAAATCTTCGCTTTAAATCCAAACTGCTTCGAACTTCTCGGAATGGCGCAATGGGACAGGTGTCGGCTTTATAACGCGAGAAACCCAGGTTTGGTTCTAACGACGGGAAGAGCTTTTTTTTCTTGAGGCGCTCAATATGCCTTCTCGTATTGTCATTGTCGCTTCGGACCCCCCATTCGGTAAAGTTCGCTTTTCTGGAGTGCGCTTTTGTGACGGGACGGTTTTCATCGTTGAGGTATAGAAATCTTCGCTTTAGAAATCCGCTTGGTGGACGTCGACATAATTCCAGTTAAAATTCTAGCGGGGGTGCATTAAAGTAACCGGAAACAACAGAATATTTCACGTTGCGACCAGAAATCATTTCGTAACGATTCACGAATATTATCTCCGACGCGTTTGAAGAATCAATTTCCTGCCTAATATTCTTGGCATTATACACAATATGGTTCTCCCTGAGGGTTTAGTAAGATGCACCACTATAAATGACCCTCCGACAATAAACTGGAGTAATGTACCAGGCAGACACCCCACGTTGGCTAACATGGAAGCAGTAATACGCTTTCCAGTTTTGCTTTCGCCAGTTCACATTTACAGCGGTATGGAAGCACGTTACCTCGTTAATGGCGTCGCCTGTTCTGAAAGCTACCTCACAATAGAGACAAAGGTTTTGTTCCTCTGATTCGACATTCAAGGTCAGCTTGCGTTCGAATATTCGCAGTCGATTCGAGTATTCGAAATTTTGATATTTTGAAAACAGAAAGGAGACATAAACCGGCGGAAAATATTTGCCGCTCGTCACGGCTGTTCTTTCCTTGGGGAGGGGAATGAAATGCTAGGATTATCAAGATCATAAAATACCTTTGAGGTGATCCACTCCCAGTTTATCCACTTTAATCCACTCCCAGTTATGTTCGATTTGTGAACGGGCATTCAATACCGCGATACGTGTGCACACCGAAGCTGCTTTTGGGCTATGAGGTGTGATGTAGTAAAAAGCTACGAGGTAATTTCCAAATACGCGAGGGTTTTCAAGGTGCACCGATGTTTAGTACACGTACGAGTTCTTCGTTCTCGTTGCCGCACAAAAGAATAAAAAGGAACTAAGGCAAATGGAGAGATCGCCCGTAACATAACTTATCTGGCTATTTAGCCGGAGTAAAGCGCGTTGGTTTATCTGCCGTGGCTTGCGCTGCACCAACAAGCGGGATGACGTCACAATCGTTTGGTTGTCGTGTCGTGGTGTCGGAGCACTCCAGCTCTCATTTTCCTTAATTTCACGGCTATCATAGACTTCTAGACTTATCTGCCTGTCTCCGAACAAGTTATAGAGGGTAAACATGCCAACTATCTGTTAAAAAAAGTCTTGCCGATTCGGCAGCGTGATGTCAGAGCCGACATCAGCCAATCGACGGTGAGGATGGGGTGAAAGAAAAAACACTTTCGAACGTACATATTTCGTCCAGAATTTCTGCAAATCGGGCGCGAAAACTCAGATAAGGGTATACTCAGTCTAGGTATTGATCTTACAAGGTATTAACACTATGTTTGTAGTTCATTTCCAGTGTCTCTTTAAGGATAGCAATCACAACTAAGCAATTTATTCCCCTTGTATTCACGAGATGATCGCCGGCCAAATGTAGGCGCACCGTCTTTTCATGCAAAGCAGGTCATGCCCAGCGCTATTGTTAGTTAGAATCAGCTCCTGCGTGTTGTTGCATAAATCTTTGAAGTTGATGTCGGGAGGTGCGCAATGTAAACAGCTGTTATTTTCATTTGCATTGTTTTCTCTGCCATCTTAGAATATTGGTTAGACACCACTCCTTACATTCTGTAATGTTCATTGACCGTGAGGGTAAGTTAATAGAGAAAATAAATATTTAACATCAGTGTGCAATGCAACCACCTGATTGAAAAAGCAATTGTTGACCTGGAGATTTCGAGGTACTTCATTCTGTGCCATTAAGGCCCTGAGCCCTAGGTCTAGGACTAGGGCTTCCAGGGCAAACATACGCAGCGGTTTTTGTGCTTAGATAACCACTCAAAACAATGTTTCAACGCTGTCTAATAATTCACACTTGGAATTAACCACATTATTTTTAAGGTGAAAACTTAAAGCACGCCAGTCCGCCAAAACCCGTCGTCGTCGTCGTTGTCGTAGCTGTTGTTGTCGTCGTCTGGTCAAAAAATGGCCGCCGCTCTAAAGAGAAAAAAAAAACACACGTGTGATCTGATAGGATATCAGCTCTCGGCTCCACTGCAGCAGCCAAATCCGGTACCGCTGGGATAACTCCGAACATGTTAGCGGCAGATCAAAGTTTGTTGTCATTGTTCCTTTGTTCGCGGCAAATACTCACATGGAGCATTGGCCAGAAATCGGGAGCTTTGGGGAGTTAGTGTGCCTGCTTTACAAAACCCACAAAACTATGAACGAAACCACCCGGAGTACTTTGCACCAAAAGACAAAAAAAAAAAACACAAGCGAAAAAGTGGCGTAAATATGAGGAACAGTAAAAAAACGTCGTCAATAGGTATCGCTATGCTGTCGTCTACAAAGCACGTAAGGTGGTAGTGAAGTGTCCCGAGCGAAGGTGGAGGGAGAGAGTAAGCATTTATTCGACAATACTGCGGTGGTTTAGCCGTCACTGCGTGGGGCTGGCTGGCCTCAGTTTAGGTACCCTTGGGCGCTGGCTGCAACCCCAGCACGGCTGAACAGAGATCTGGTGAGCGCGGGAGTGGGAAGAGAAAAGGTTTGGATTGAGGGTGGGTGATTGGGTGTGTTGAAAACACCACACCATAGGGTAGGTAGTATTAGCAAGGTGGCACAAGTTACAGGTGAGGGAGTATTGGGTTGCAGAGATAGAGTGTAGGATGGGAGAGAGAGAGAGAGAGAGAGAGAGAGAGAGAGAGAGAGAGAGAGAGAGAGAGAGAGAGAGAGAGAGAGAGAGAGAGAGAGAGAGAGAGAATGCCTTTAATGAAAGCTGAAGAGGTCAGCCAAACTAACGGTAGGGCTTGTTCTCCAGATGGGGTGAATACAGTGAGTTGACAGCGAAAAATAGAGAGAAAAAGAAGAGGAAAGAAAGAAAGGGGAGTAAGAGGGGAAATGCACACATATAAAAAATGTACATGCTCAGAGGGTTCAGAGACCCTCTTCTGGCCCTGTTTCCGCAAGAAAAGTAAGCAGTGCTTTTGTACCCAGCTCTGCCTCCTCACAATTTCGCCACGGTCCAAGGAAGTGTGAGGGTTTCAAGGACATCCGCGTCGTAGTCGCACAAGTGCTTTCGATGCTGTTGCCCGCTGACTGGCATATCGCGAGAAGTGGCTTAAAATGTGCCTGATGTTGTCTGTAGTAGAGCACACTGTACACAATGGCGACTCTACCCAGCCCAGCTTTAACAAGAAGCTTCGGGTGTATGCAACATTAAGTCGCAGCCGGTGTACCACGCCTTCAGTGCGCTTTGTCAGACCCCGTGGATATGGGAAATCGCACTGAGGGTCTATAGCATGAAGAGGCGCATAACTGCTTAGAGGATCCTGCCAAGGCGGCAGCTGGAGTTGCCATCCTAGGTCGATTGCAGCTGCTTTGCTATCTTCGTTGGAAAACGGGATTCCAACGGTGAAGTTGAGGTCGTGGGCTTCTCTGGCGACCGCATCGGAGATCTTGTTGCCTGTTATACCAGAATGACCTGGTATCCACTGAAGGAAAATTTCATATCCTTCGTGCACCGCCCTCGAAAATATTTCGTTCATATCGCAGTCAAGTTGATTGCGACAATCAGGCGGCTTATTTAGTAGTTGCAAGGCTGGACAGGAATCGGAAAGAATTACCCACCGCCGAGCGGGTCTTCCGCTTATGTAAAGAAGTGCTGCTCTGACAGCTGCTAGCTCAGTTGCCGTGGAGGATGTTCTGTGGCTGAGCTTTTCTTTAATGGACCGTCCCGCTGACGGAATCCATACGCCGATTGCCGAAGACGCCGAAGTCACGGATCCATCCGTGTGCACTTGGATGTGGTCTGGATAACGGGTTTGGATATGCTCCAAGACAAAATATGTCAAGGCAGATGCGGGCATAGACGACTTTTTGCCTATTCCAGGTATAGTGGTGCACACAGCCCATGCCGCGTACAACCACGGGGGAGTAGCAGGCAGCTTGGGTCGGAGGTAATTAGATGGCAGGACGTGCAGGACGTGCACCACGCGAGACGCAGAAGCGGCAGCCAGTGGATGAGCAAAGCATCGAGAAACATGTCGATCGCCAGTACGGAGCAATTCCTGTGAACGGAGAGTGGTCGCAGAAAAGCACCTTGCCTCACATAAGGTTCCTATCGGGGAGGTGCATTTTGGAAGGCCCAGGCATGTTCGCAGTGCTCGAGCTTGCAAGCTTTCCAGAAACTTCAAGGGAGTTGCAATAGGTCGTTGTAAACGACGCCAGATTGATGCTTCCTTCTTGGTCAATCGATGGTGCCGTGGAAGCAGTGTAGGGGGTAGACTCATGGATGTCGGGGTACCATTATGGAATAGCGGAAGGATAGGGGGGGCTCGGCACGGGGATTTTTTTCTAACTTTTTGTGCTTATTGCTGATTGTGGTTATCTTATTGCTGAATAAAGAGTGTGGTATATGGTTCAGAGCCCTTCAGACACTGCTTTATTTCCTTGCAGGGTTCGAGGTTGGGACGGAGTATCTTTACGATTACAATGGCACAATGGGCATCGCCAATCCCGAGCACCCTCTGCACTCCACAGGCGTCCACTTTCGGAGTAAACTTATAGTGCAGCCAATGAGCGACCACACGCACTTCAAGGTAATCATGATAAGTCGACCACTGCATTCTTAAACATGTATACACGAATAAAACGCCGCAGCTTTTATTAATCCCTGTTGCGAGGATTTAAAAAACTCTAGATAGCATATCCCCTTCCCCGAAAGGGCCGCAGGGAAAAAAGAACAGAGGGAACAGAGCCAAAAAAACTACCCCTCTTGTATAAGCATGAACACTGCTCCCGCGCAAACACTGCGTCGTTGAAACTTGGGTAGTGGTTCCGGATGCGACTTAGGACAATCGTACAATTCAAGACCTCGCCTGATCTGGAATCCTCATTGACCACATCATTCAAAGAAAAATAAAAATGTCAGCACCATCCTCGCCATCACGCCCCCTCCCCCCCCCCCCTCCAAAAAAAAACACGGTCTAATACAGTAATTCCTCGTGAACTCGAAGTAGTAAAGTTCGCTTGAAATTTCAAGATAAGCAGGGTTTCTAGTTAAATGAAATGCCGAAAATTTGCGGCCACTTGGTTGAAATAAGAGCTAATGCTGGCAACAAAAGCTCCACTGCACAGGGACGCTTTCGTAACAGAGGCGAAAACGCCCGCAGGAAAAACGAATTTTTATTATTGCGGAAGAGGCAACTGCTTGATGCTCTCCTGTTCCGCGTTCGCAGATTGGGCCAGAAAAGCGTTCTCGAGCTGCTCAATGCATCGAATCGATTTTTGGTCACCATTTTACCTTGTCGCAAAGCAGGCGCAGCATCTTAGTTGTTTTCGTCGGTGTAGGCACTTCTCGGGGCTCCTCTTCGTCCTCGTGATCAGCTGCATCCTCCGCAGATCTCTCAACGATGTAGGCGTCGGACAGCATTCCGGTAACGGGAACATCGGCATCGTACAGCGTGAATTCGCCGTTGAAAAGTGATCGAACGGAGACCTTATCAGCTGTCCGTAGCGGACTTTGCCTTGTGTCCTCTCTTTCTCCACATTTCGAGATATCCGCCTTCCCCGGAACGTTTCGAGTTAAAGCGGGGCAAACACATGGCGCCTATGGGAGTTAAATACACGGCGAAAACAGTTTCCACTTAACTGATATTTCGAGATATCTGAGTTCGAGTTAACGAGGGATCACTGTAGCTGACAAATATTACGGCAAGAGATTTGCTGACTAACCAGGTGCAGAGGTGTCTTACTGCAGTCAGACACGAGTGGTCATGTCTACCGCTCACGTTATTACCAGGGCACACTTCTGTTAAGAATATAATTGGCAAAACGTCATTGTTTAGAGTTGAGCTGAAAAATAAGAAATATGATAAATGGCGCAGTGAAACATCCGAAGAAACGCGTTAAGACACCGGGTCTTCGACTAACTATCTCTTCTCAACCTCTGATATGGCCCTGTGGTTCCGATGGTCCGTTTTTATGAAATCATCTTCAACTGAGTTCAAGCGCTCAGCAAAGAAAAACGACCACATTTAATTAATTATGCCGAATCCCGACGCAGCGGAGAAAATTCTAGGACGTCTTCCACTGGAACCTAAGCAATATGATGCTATGTAAAGTACCGCTGGCTATAGGTGAAAATGACCGTTCGTGTGTACCTATTTCCCGACATCCCCATCGTTATCCTTGCCAATTCCTCGTGGAAAGACAGCTTCTCCCTTCCTACTTAATGATTGGAGTGGGTCCATGGTGACCATTGTTCCTCACGACGCACTATGGGGTTTCCTACATGAGAAAGGGATTGCTGGGTGCTTGTGTATTCGTATGTGTACGAACGGCTTCATCATTTCCAAGCTCATACAAACTTATTTAAGAAAAGTATCACCCAGAATCTGTACCGTCGGTAGTAGTACAGGAGTACACGCTAAAACGACGAGACATGTGTGCGATAGTCTCTGCTCGAATAAAGACACAATGAAATTTGATTCGTTAATAAAAACTACTTTTTCCCGATAACATCGATACCAATTTTATCGCAAGCTTCATGCCAGTAATGAGGATAGCAAAAAAAATGAAAGGCGTTCCACTCAATGTGAAAGCTATCAGTAGTGCAGAGCAGTGATTCGCCATGATGCTCTGTATCGCCGTTATCCGCTCGCTGCTACCATTCAATGCCATTCAAACTTCCTCCCTTCCCAGTGCTCGCGCGCCCCCTGCCTGAAACTACGCCAGCGAGAGTTCTGGTCTGTTTGTGCATGTTTTTCGCTAGAAACAAACCCAACGAGCGTTCCTAACTAAATGAATGCAGGCGCTGGCGGTTAGTTACGTATATTCTGCCTCAAATGTAACTGCAGTTTTCTTTGCGCTAAACAACGGGGAAATGTATGACAAGCGCCAGCGGGTAACGAGTTTCAAACGCTTATGACTGTATAAACCGCTTGGCTTTCGAAGCATCTAGGTTACGCCGTGACGACAGCCGCGACGACGGAACGCCGTGTGGCTCTACTTGGGTCTAGCGAGCGAGCTACGATGACAAGGCGAGCCCCTAAAGTGCTCTGCACTTAAAACAAAACAAATGAGCAGTGGTGACTCCCCCTAGCCAATATCCGGCGACGCCCATATGATGTCACATAATATTGTTTGCGCGATTTGCGGCCGCCGAACAAAGCCACTGCCAAGAAACACGAACGGGTGAGTGTAACGGGGACTCAAGTTCTATTTGATTGCATCGCCTGAGTGCTAACCTGTAGTTAACATTCTGCTAACTATGTTTTTAATGCTTGGCCATGTTTCGTCACTCCTGACCAAATTATGTCACTGAAGGGAGAAATTTGAAATATGTTTCAATATTCCCTGCGTTTTTTCGATTTTAAGCAGTCTTTCGTGGCAGGATTGGAGCTGTTGTAGTTGGCAAAGTTCCGATCTTACAAACCAAACTGAGTTGTATTTTGTCTCCACGGCCCCTTTGAGTTCAATGACTCACGAAAAAATTGGCTGGTGATTACGATACTCCCTAATGCGATATTTGGGCGCAGCAGCAGTGCGCCGAAGCAGCAATCATTTGTGGGTTCTCTCTACGGCAGCGATGATGAGCCTCTGCGTCGGCGGAGCGAAGTGCGTCTTGGGAAGGGACCACAAACTGCGTCTCAAGCGAACGCACATCATAGTCACGCGCACGCCCCACTCACGTTGTCGCCAGCGTCGCGCACACGGGCGTGTCGTGCGGGCACAGCATACTGCAACCCCTCCCCCACCACGACCTTTCGGAGAGCGCTGGCTCGCGCCACCCCGGTGAACCGCCCTCCCCTCACAACTTCGCGACACCCTCCTCCTTTGCTTTCTTTCCCTATTCGGTCTTGCCATCGTTCACTCAGTTACGACGGCGACGCGGCTCAGCCCAGAGATGGGCGCCAAAGGGCTGCGCCCTAAAACACCAGAACCTGATTTTCCTAAATTGCCTGCTCCGACGAATCTTCCCAGATTTTGAACTTCGAAGCGGCGACGTACAACCTGGATAATGTCAGCCTGTGCGACTACGAGATGAAGTTTGTGATGAACGAACTGATGTCCGGAGTACTCGAGCACCCGTTCGCCGCCAAGTTCGACGAAGGAAAGGTACTTGTAAATATTATCCTTTATCTCACTCGCCTCTCCAATTCTTCAACACAAGGGCTCAATGTATGCCGTTTCGTGACACATGAAGAAGCAGAGCTAGAAGCGGTGTTCGCACTTTTTTTCTTTTCCGGCTTGCTGATGTTTCGCAAAAGCCTTTTTTCTTAGTCCTAACAAATATAGTTCTAAATACTAACTCGCTACAGGAAAGCTCCACTTGATTTAGACGAGGACAGGTTGTTTGTTAAATAAGCACGGAATAAACCGGAAGGTTTACTTACAGTACGCCATTGTTTATGCATTAGGAATATTTTGAACAGCGAAGCTGTTGAGCAAATCGTTTGTTTGTGGTGTACCCAGTTTAACTTACCGAAAAATACCGAGCACTCGTGCACGCGTGCCTCGAGCGCATGTTCGTCAAGCTAGGCATACCGCCTTCGGGAGATTGGCCAATATTGACCAAAAAAGAAAAGCTCCAGCATTCACCGTGTTCCTCGAGCGCACGTTCGTCAAGCCGGGCATACCCACTTAGGGACACTGGCCAACATTAGTCACAAAAAAACTCCAGTGTTCGTCATGTCGTGGCAACATTTCCTGCGCAACCAGAATGAAACGCCATAACTTACGCCTCTCGTTCGTTCGTCCTGGTGTCGTCGTTCGCATGCGCTCTGTCATGCCCAAGCTGCTGTAGGTTCATCACTGATTCCACATGGCCCGGCCGCGGATAGTTTAAACGACCGATAAAGAGGCCGTGCTTCGAGAAGCCCGGCGTGCAAAGCATCCGCTAGGGACGAAAAGTCGCGCTTGCGGAGTGCTGTACGAGAGCGTCGACCAAAACGACGAGTTCCCTCTGGCCTTGCTCAACACAAGGTCACTGAAATGCCATGCCTCTTACAATGATACTAAAGCTCAACTTTGTGGCCTTAAATGATCACCTACAAAAGCTTCGCCATTCAAGTCTTGCCCGTGAGTGCAAGCTTCCCCGAGTTTCTTGCTCAAGACCTAAATAAAATCAATTTCTTTACAAAGTTACAAGAAGGGCAGACAATGTGAACTTTGCTTTGTTTTGTTGTAGCAGCACTATTCAACACACTTACTAAATATGCACAAATAATGCGCTATCTTAGCAGGCGCTGCGGGATGCGTGCGGGTGCACGAGGCGTTATTTTAAGGAGATTTACATTTCTGTATTAAAATAATTGCGATAACTAATAGAAGTGCCGAACCATTTCATATAAATGCAGTCAGGTATCAGGCGATATTTTTTATCATCATTCATGGTAAGGCCGGCTTTATTTATTTACTTGTTTGTTTGTTTGTTTGTTTGTTTGTTTGTTTGTTTGTTTGTTTGTTTGTTTCATCAAGTGAACTCTCGGATCTAGCAAGGTACGGCCTCCGTTTAGGCCATTCTGGCGTCAGCTGCGGCAAAATCAGGAGGTCATAATAAATTATCGCAACATTTATTTTTTAATGCGGTGTATGATACCTCTTTGTTTCTTGGTACACGTTAGGGGGCCGAAAGTTGTTGCGAGGTAAACAGAATTGCACAGAAAATCGGAGCGCGAGGCGTGAGCATGGGCGCCCCTTCCACTACTTGCCACGCCATGTCCTACCTTCTGGAACTGGCCATAGGTGTACATTTAACTTATATGTCTATTTGTAGCTGTAACTCCCTCTAATACTTCTTAAGGAGCATTTGTGAATTCCGCACGCTTTTTCGTGCATCGCAGATTGAAGAGGTCGACCTCGGGAGCAGCGAACCATTGTGGTCCAGGAACTTGAAGAAGGGGGTCCTATCGCTCTTCCAGCTGGACCTCGTCAAAGGACGTCATGAGCACCCTCATGATGACCAATACCATGTCAGAGAGGTAAAGTACCAACTGAAGTTGGAGAGGGGATGCCTAACCTGGGGTTTTTTGTATGTTGCGAACGTGTCAAGCACCTTTATCACGGCAAAGCACAAAGCCTTGCTTGGATGCTCATAGATACCTTACTTCAGCAATTTAGCAAGACTCGCATTGTGTCTTCAAATATTGCACCGTGCACTACATCAGTGCGACGTGTTTTGTGAGCCTGCTTGAAAGCTTGAAAGCTGCTTTTTTTTTTCTGTTTGTTGTTCGGTTGTTGTGTAATTTTCGTGCTTCAACACCCCTCATGTAAAACCCCACCCATTGGGGTCTTAGAGGTATCTGTAAATAAATAAATAAATAAATAAATAAATAAATAAATAAATAAATAAATAAATAAATAAATAAATAAATAAATATCAATAACGAGGTGATTCCAGTGCAGGGAGCATGAGTACCGACATCGCCCAAGCCACTCTTTGTTTCGCTGATGGTCTGCTTAGATCTCGCGAACGAACCGGCAAGCTTAGAATTCTTTCTCAACAACGACGAGGCGAAGACAAGATTGGTCGAAAAATCCTAGTTTTGTCTCTCAGAAGCGTAGCTTCGATGCGTATACTTGTCAAGCAGATACGTGAGCACGTAGTTACGGCTACAGGCACGCATATGTGGCAAAACGCGTGGCCAGCGGACTCATTAGCTCTGTAACCTATACGAGCTGTCGCTTGTTAGCTCTAGGCAATGACGACAGTGTGAGTGGGCTGTAACGTGAGCGCCTATAAAAATGTCTGATTCATTCTATGGCTAAGTTGTATTCATTCTATGGGTTTTATTCCGAAATACAATAAATTGGAATTCACTCCTGGCACGCCCCCAGCAAGGCGTGAGAGTGGTTGACCACTCAGCGGTTTGTAAATCGAAAAGATTAATCGGGTCAGCATACCAAGATCCATGTGTGATGGGCACTAAGAGCGTACAATGTCTACCCCCGGTGAGCGCTACTTACTTCTCGACACGTTATGACTCCTCCCCCCCCCCCCCCCCGAACCGAACCCTGCGCGTGATGTGTTAAAAATAAGAGAAAGCGCGCATGTTTGACAAACATGCGTCTAAATGCTGCGTCAAGCCATCTGGTGCGCGAACAGGGGGACAGAAAATGGAACAGAAATACAAGAATTCCCACATGGTGATAGTGCATAAGATAGACAGGAATTGTTAGATTAACGCTGACAAAAAAGAGCTACCTCGCCTTTAAAAAAAGAGTGGCCACCAACGACCCCAAAAGCAATATATTTTCTCTCGAAATAGGTGGTATATAGCGAATTAAGATGGCAAAATGAGGGGCTCGTTGAATTAAGAGAGAAATAAGGGTTGGCAGTCAAGAAAACCTCGGAAAGCAAAGGGAAGACGGTGGTAGGTCATTGAAACAGATGACGAATTTACGAATTTGGAAAGACAGAAAGAAAGTCAGACATACAGAAAGAATATATATATATATATATATATATATATATATATATATATATATATATATATATATATATATATATATATATATATATATATATATATATATATATATATATATATATATATATATAGGGAGTAGTAGAACTTTGAAGATGGTAGAGAACACAAGAGAAGAAAAACTTCGAACAAGGTAAAAGCACGATTGTGGCCTACGTTTCAGCAAAGAGAACTTGCTTTCCTCAGGGCAATCTCTCGCCTGGCAGGCAGGGTTTATATAGGGGTAGGACCCCAGGTGAAAGGAGAGGGAAAGATGGAAGGGAAATTGAGCAAGCTGATTGGTTTCGGAGTGTGTCGGGGGAGAGATTGAGGGGCCAAGAAGGTTGTCTAGTTTAAGCCGCGAAGTAGGTCACACGGAAGTCAGCTGGTGGTTGATATTCGTGGAATTTTTGGACAGACAGGATGAGAGGGTGCTTATTGACCCGCCGCGGGGTATAGGGAAAGGATCTCAGAACCGCCCGAAGCAGACCAGGCGGTGAGGGTGGGGTCCTATCAGAAACTATCTGCAAGCCTCAGGTCAAAAGAAAAGATAGAGACGGGGGGAAAACTAACTAGGTTAAGAAAAAAAGAAAAAAAAGTAGGAAAAAAAAATAAACAGGGAGGGAAACCATATAAACCCACACACAAAAGAAAAAGCAATGACCCGGCAACTGAAATGGCACGTGTCACCCACGGCAACATTCCTGGAACAGGCCTGTCCTGAAACTCAAAAACGAAAAGATAAAGTTAGAGTGACGTACGGGGCACAAGACCACGCGGAGTAAAAAAAAAAGGAGAAATTAAATTTATAAAATTGAATTCCAAAAGCAAAGGTTGGAGGGATGAGGGCGAGTATTAAGCTAGACGCTAAGGAATAAAAAAAAAGGAAAAGAAATCAGGTGACCAGGTACGGAGCAGAGTGAACGGTCAGTCTTCGGATGAGGTATATGCACGATCAAATTTTAAGTCTCCTAGGGACAGGAAATACCGAGAATCCTACTTAATTCACAAATTCAACTCCATGGAACCTGCTGGAATTAATGCGTCTAAGGGCAACTTGGAATCCTTGCGATATTCACCGGGAATGCAGCATTAGGCATTTTCGTGCATATACCTCATCCGAAGACTATGACCGTTCACTCTGCTCCGTACCTGGTCACCTAATTTCTTTTCCTTTTTTTTTATTCCTTAGCGTCTAGCTTAATACTCGCCCTCATCCCTCCAACCTTTGCTTTTGGAATTCAATTTTATATATTTAATTTCTCCTTTTTTTTTTTTACTCCGCGTGGTCTTGTGCCCCGTACGTCACTCTAACTTTATCTTTTCGTTTTTGAGTTTCAGGACAGGCCTGTTCCAGGAATGTTGCCGTGGGTGACACGTGCCATTTCAGTTGCCGGGTCATTGCTTTTTCTTTTGTGTGTGGGTTTATGTGGTTTCCCTCCCTGTTTATTTTTTTTCCTCCTTTTTTTTCTTTTTTTCTTGACCTAGTTAGTTTTCCCCCCGTCTCTATCTTTTCTTTTGACCTGAGGCTTGCAGATAGTTTCTGATAAGGACCCCACCTTCACCGCCTGGTCTGCTTCGGGCGGTTCTGAGATCCTTTCCCTATACCCCGCGGCGGGTCAATAAGCACCCTCTCATCCTGTCTGTCCAAAAATTCCACGAATATCAACCACCAGCTGACTTCCGTGTGACCTACTTCGCGGCTTAAACTAGACAACCTTCTTGGCCCCTCAATCTCTCCCCCGACACACTCCGAAACCAATCAGCTTGCTCAATTTCCCTTCCATCTTTCCCTCTCCTTTCACCTGGGGTCCTACCCCTATATAAACCCTGCCTGCCAGGCGAGAGATTGCCCTGAGGAAAGCAAGTTCTCTTTGCTGAAACGTAGGCCACAATCGTGCTTTTACCTTGTTCGAAGTTTTTCTTATCTTGTATATATATATATATATATATATATATATATATATATATATAGTCTGGAAACAAAAACTCACACAGAGCGCGAAAAAATAAGGTTAGTAGAGACAGAGACACACGAGAAGGACATTAAAAATAAAAGTTTACTGACGTTTCAGGGAGAGGACTCCCTTTCTTCAGAGTACCAGAGTACTCTGAAGAAATTTCTTCATCGCGCTCTCGGCCCGTGAACCGCTGTAGAAGAAACTTCGCCCGTCAACTACCGCTAACTGTGCCTCCACGGACCGCCGCTGCCGTGGCACTGGAATCGTGCACGTTTCTCTGTTGAAACCTTTTGTTCGCCGCGTTACACCGTAGAGCGCAGCCGGGCGCGTGCCTTCACCCAGAGGGAGGAAATAGTGTGAGGACGGATTGAGTCAGGCGGCTGCTTCGCTTGGAGGAACGAACTAGTGTGAGGGCTGATCCCCTCACAAGGGCGCATTTCTATGCATCACTTGTAAATCCCCATCATCACGCAGTGGCCTCAGCCACTTCCTCATTTTGTAGATTATCACCATCATCGTGTGATTTGGCGTTCTTCGGCTCCGATCGCCTGAATAAAAGGCTGCTTCGAATCTTCGCCTTTCAAGATATGTTATATATATATATATATATATAGAACAGCTTCGTCGACAGTAAGATACGATGTTCGTCGGGATAAACGATAGAAGGCCACATTTTCTTGGTGGCCTCGAAATATTCGTTTTGTTCGTTCTGTAGGATGGACTTCATGGGCACTGCGACACCCTGTACACCGTCCACGACGACGACCACGGACACGTGAAGGTGACCAAGGTGAAAAACCTCGAGAAATGTGACAGCGAAGCGATCTTCTACGGTCGACGAAAGGGCGAAACATGCGTGAAGGGCGAGGCTGAAGAACGGGTGAGTGGCTGCCTGTGTACAACGTGATGTAAGGGAAGTACTACTAACGGGGTTTTAAAGTACAGCACGGGCTCATAAGAAATACAACACGATGTCATCCCTCATGTGTCTTAAAGTTACAAATGCCCCAAAAAGTACAAGGACACGGCTTTGTATATTTAGAGTAGCTTTTATTTTATGCGGCTGCCAGCATAAATAGAATATGTGCGGCCCGATTGTATTTTCGAATGACTGTCGTGAAAAGTCACTCAAAGGTTGCTGGCTAGGCACAATGCAGAGAAATCCCCTCAAAATCTCCAACCCTTGCTCTGATTACCTTTTGGGGCACTTGCTCATATAATTCAGGTTCCCTTAACCAAAACATTCTCTTGTTTTGTGTAAATTCATCTGAGACTTCTGGCTGCTGGCGCTGTGGGTCGCTTACAGTGAGACGGCCTGTATAAGGCATTGCAGACTGCTGAACTGCAGAAGGTCGGCACAGGTGTTTAAAAGTGTGGCTGTACGTTCGCCGAGAACACCTCGCCTCAAGAAGTCTTGGTGAACAAATTATGTAAGACTTCAAGCTCCAAAACGCCGCTATACAACATGATCAAAGGAATTCCATTTTCTTTTGAGGCACAGCGTTTAACTGAAATCGATGTTTGCTAGGCTTCCAGTCAAGACCACTTCCTTCAGTTTTCGCTTAAACGTCGTTCATCAAGCGAAGTGTTTCGTACAAGCTTATGCACCAAAGGTCACCTTCAGATTCAACCAAAAACGAATCAGCCTTACGCAGTACGGAGACAGTTTGCAACAATAAAATGACTTATGACCCCAAGCATACTTGTGAGCATTGTTTTAACGGTTATGAAAAGTAGATTTTGATTCGTAGTTTTCTACGGCTGGATATGTGAGTAATCGTAGAAGTTACCTCACGGCATTAGTTTCAACAGCCTTCCATCGACACGCGTGGGCAGAAGCTATAGGGAAATTTTGTTATGCAATAAGTTTTATTTTGCTAATTCGTTCGTTTTTCTTCTCCGCCGTCCATCTGTCGGTCAAGGCTACGTGATTACCTGAAAGCTTCGCTTTTCAGCACCCCTACTCTACCAGTTCTGAGTGCGAGTACAAGCTTAAAGGAACCACCAAGCAGTACGTGATTGAAGGCGCTCGGAGCGTGTCTACCCAGCTGTACAAGCCCTACGGAGAAGGCAAAGAGTTTCAAATCATGGCCGGGTGAGTACTCACTGAGACTGCTTGACCAACTCTAAGCTTCCCGCCGCGGATTAAGCCGGAGGCTTAAAACCCATCATTGCAACTGAATGAAGCTAAGCTGGAAAGCCTCACGGGCTGCCTGTCACGATTTGGGGAGACGACTATTTGGTGCACCTAAGACAACTCGCAAGTTGTGTGCAGTTAAAAAGGCTCATTTGATTACGTTAACAGGAAACCGTCAAGTCTGAAGTGCAGTGCAGCATCAAACCCGTCGAAGAATTTCGCAATTTCTATATTTTTTGACACGCGATTCGGCGCCTGGTGAAACTTCTTCGCCTTGGCAACGAACGGCATTGCAACGTCTCGCAAAATGGGTGGTATTGGATCATAAAACTGTGGTCAGATATAATCATACGATGGAAAGACAAAGACTGCCAGCGTCCATTTTTGACCTTTAGCTAGTTGTAGATGTCCCGCGAAACGGTGGCACATTTTCGCTGGACTCATTGGTGTGGTCTATAGTTTAGTAAAATACACCGAATCTTATAACGCATCCCTCCCTTAAGGCTCCAAACGCCCATGCACACAACCTCATCATTTCACAGGGACACAGGAAATGCAGGCAAGCAGGAGCTAAAGCGAATTGGTCCAGCGCGTTTTTTTATGCACTGCGCAGAGAAACGCACTCAACCGTTTATATTAATTTCAAGAAAAAGTCTCGAGGCTTGCTTCATTTCCTAAGCTCGCAAGCAGCGAAATCAAGACGCATTTTTTTTCCTGGTGCTGCATGAACTGTCATAAAGACGCCAAGTAGGTTTGGCGCGTTATCTCAGTCTCCTCAGCTTAAATATTGTTGGTCTGTGTAATTATGTTCAGGCAGAGCGTATCTACAGTATTCGTGCCCTCATTCTTGTAAGCTTGTCGTTTACTCAGAATTGACTAATTAGTGCAAAAAGGCTAGTGGGAGTAAATCGGTGCACTTGAAGGCACTTTGTGCATGGTAAAGAGCACCCATTCCTGAACTGGTATTCTGTTCTGTAAATTAAGACGGTGCGGCCTATGCTGCAGAAGTCAGCGATTACGGTGCTGCCAATCCTCCATGTTGACGATAAGACAGCACCTTTTTTCAGAAATACTGAGCATAGGACAAACACTCTGTAAAAAAGGTCGTGGCACTTACTAACTGAACCCTAACCAATCAGCTGTCATAGTATCCAGAATGTACTGAGCGCTTTTAATAACTGGTAATGCGTCCACAAGTAAAAAGCTACGCGTGACAGCGTGGGTCGACTGAGCGCGCAGCACGACATACATAAACATTCAGCATGCCCATACCACACGTGGACAACAAATGAATTGGGCGCGAAAACCACCGGGATGCACGATGAGAGCGAGCATAATTTAGTTAGCTTAGATAAACATCTGCTCTTCTTGCTTTTACAGCCAGCAGCGGAAAGGCGTCTGGTAGAGTCAGTGGGCTTGTCGCAAATATCTGGCACTTTAGCAAAAATGTTAAACTTATGCATTTTAATGTGAACATATTCAAGTCAGCATGTGGATTTGCAAACATTTTTAAGTCGTGATTTGGAGTGGGAAAAGTGCTGTAGTTATATATTCAGTATTTCATAGAATTTTGTTACTGTAAGTGAATATTGGTATCAAACAAGCAGCAGTTACTAAGTGCACAGTTTAGACTATTAACGGTACCATTTAGGTTGCATATATTGGTCAGAACCTACGTGCCGTTCCGGGTCTAGTGAAGTTCGTAAGGAATTACCAAATGCGACGCTTTACTACCCATTCAATAGCATTTTATTCAGAGTGAAAAATTTGTATTTGTGAACAGCTGGTAAAAACTGGAGCCTTTGATGAGATTTTTAGGAAAACAGAGAGCCGAAAAACGAAATTTCTTAAACCTGAATTTAAAACTACCGCCATTACTATAGTGTATATGGGGTCCGCGCTTGTGGTGTGCAGTGGAACGGCTTAGAGGTACACGAATTGATTGGAGATCTGTGACTTTATCAGAGGTGTGCGAATAACAAAAATATTGGGAGCAAACCAAGGCCCAACAATTAATAAAAAATAACTGCGAGTCGAAGCGAATATCGTTCATTTCCATTAGGCTTGTAAAGTTAGCTACATAAAAGAATAATTCGAGATCAGCACTGTACACACATTTGTTCCGTACAAGTGCCCGATAAGAAATAGGTGCAGAAATTAAGTTAAAGAACACAGATGGCTGAAAAATCTCTTTAAGACAACTTGACGGATATTGTAACGAAGAAACCCTAGCAGTTTCACAAGAAGTTATTTAAAAATACAAGACCGTGACAAGATGTAAAAGATCGTAATAAGCAACTAGGCAGCTATTGTCATGATAAACGTACTTTTCACGAATATTTCCAATACATAAAGGCCCTTTGGCCTGTTCTATCCCTCGTGGTGATTAAACAGGCTCTACATTGTGAAAATAGATGTTACATCGGCAAGAGATGTACTTCGCAGGTCATGTACAGGGGGACGTTGCAGATATCTAGTTTTAAGCAAAGTTACAAAGCTAAGACAAGTTGTGATTTTCATTTTTGTCACTCGATTCATAATAGACATTTGTTTGTCTGTAAATTTTGCTTTGCACAGCCTTTCATATTACTGAGTTATCGCATTCACACTTCGGGTAAAGTTTATTCGTTTTGGGATTTTATCCAGAGATGTATTGTCCCTTAAAACAGCTGACTCAAAAGCGCTCGTCATGCGGTGAAGCTTGAAGTAATGAATGTAACGTGCGGCGGAGACAACTTTTGTGGTTTATAATTGATACATTAAAAATTTAAAAAATGGATCAGTCTTTTTATTTATTTACTCTTGTACCCACAGCGCCTTTCAGGCATTACAGCGGGGGGATGGCGAGATGACGCTTCGAAAAAAATTATATCGAATATCACACGCTATTTGCCATTTATTGCTAGTTTATAATAGACACCCCTTCGTGCATTTGTGCATTTAACGGTCTTTTGGCTGGTTAAGCTATTTGGTCGCGTTACGTAAGGCTAACTGTGGGCGAAACCAACATGGTCGATATCCTTGCGGGTGCAAGAAATATTGGGAAAAAATTTGAGATTCATCTTTTTGTAAGTTTATTTTCACAGAAACACAACTATGTTTCTTTGCGTTGTGTATCCAATTTATCCAGTTCACTGAAAACATTTTCGGCTCATTGCTTTCGGATTTCTGGATTTTTTTTCTGGTCAATCCCAGCTCTATCTCTAGTTCTTGTTCTAGTTCTCTACTACCGGTGACAAAACAGCCACACAACAAGCCACCCTTTACTCTTTCATAGCACTTGCCTTTGGAAATCACAGAGCCATTTACTAATTATCTAAAACACTTAAATCCAAAATGTGCAGGATGGCTTACCCTTTCGCTTAAACCTACTGATGTGCGCTGTATTACCAAGCCAAAAAGAGTCGCCATCCCTTACGAAAGAAAGTTGTGATAAGCGCGAAATCTAAGAAAACGTCCAACTTTCGCTGAAAGGGTGTCCAATCGATCGTCAAAATTTCAAGGTCCCGAATCGCAAACAAAGAACGAAGCCATGCGACAATTTTTAGGGCAATAAGTAAGCGCACCTACGGGTGACCTAAATGTACACCGATACGTGGTTTATGAGATAAAGGTATACTGTTGTACTCCTTGTTCGTGATCGATGTGTGTATTGTCTTATCTAGAACCGTTCCTCTTTCGCGATTATCCAGTAACCGTTTTTCTACATTGGGAGCCTGCTTTCACGCACGCGCCGTCTGTCCTGATATGTTATCAGAGCTTTTCGGTCGACCAACCGATCTATGGAAAAATGCATTAGATTTCTTTTGAAAGAACCACTCAGCCCCATTAAGAAAGCTTTCGCTTTAAAGTTGGCTTTGAGCGGAAGGAGGACATGCATCCTCGCGATCAAATACGAGCTGTGGCGCTGCCTCCATTCAACGGCACTAAATGATAACAACGTAGTGAGTTAACCTGAGAACTGGGCAAAATTAGCAACGCGGCTTCTGCTAATGCTGCTGCGATTCTTTGCAGCCGTGCCCTCAAACTGCAAGGGGAGCACCCCGTCGTGGCGAACACCGAGCTGCCAGCAGACATCGAGAAGGGACACTCGCTCGCGCAGGAGTTCCCAGTCACGGGCGACCTGAAGAGCTCCGATGACCTCAAGCACGTCAACAAGTTCATCAGCGAGTACGGCCTCGCTTCGACCAAAGAACACGTAAGCTCCTTTACTTTGAACTTTATTGAACACAACCTCTTCGATCTCAGCTTACAATTCTGGTCAACAGTTTGTGAAAACTACTACACTTGCAAGAGGCGGACATGCTGCGAGGCCTGGTAGACTGATGCCTATCAGCTGCGCTCCCTGAAATGCAGAGCCCGTTGCGAGGAAGCTGTAAAGCTACTCCTTCCCTGGTCATCAGTTTCCTTTTCTTGACTGAATCATCTTCACCAACCTATCCACGCCCACTGCAGGGCAAAGGCCTCTCCCATTAATCTTCCATTACCCCGGTCCTGTGCTAACTGCGACCAATTTATCCCCGCAAACTTCTTGATCTCATCTGCCCATCTAACTTTCTGCCGCCCCCTGCCCCGCTTGCCTTCTCTAGGGATCCACTCTGTTACCCTTAATGACCAACGGTTATCTTGCCTTCGCATTACATGCCCTGCCCACGCCCATTTCTTCTTCTTAATTTCTACTAATATGTCTTTAACCTGCGTTTGTTCCCTGACCCACTCCGCTCTCTTCTTGTCCCTTAATCTTACGCCCAATCAGCTGTGAAATTTCCACGAGTGAGGACCACGTCAAGCTTTGCATTGTGTGGTTTCCCCGCGTGACACAGTTCATCCAAGGCCTGGACAAGCTAGCGCACCTCGAGTACACTGACGAGGACATCAAGGAGATCGACAACAAGGAGAGCGGCGGAATGCTCTTCATCCTCGTAGCGCAGTCCCTCATGACCATGAACTACGAGGAGATCCACGACGTCTACACGAGCCATGTGGCAAGCGCTCCCGACGACATCAAGGCGTCCATGCGGTAAGGCTCCTGGCGGATGAATGAAGGCTGTGGGTGCTTTATAATGCATAGGTCGCTTTATTTCTATTAAGGATAGAAGTGTAGCATAACTGAAATGCAGATCTCCAGCTAGCAGACACAAACTTCGATCTGGTGTGATTGATTGGAGTATAGCGAGCGGATACCTTGCTCCCCGGAGAGGGGAGAGATGGCTCGCACCTTGGAAGTGAGTTTTCTTTTTTGGCGCTTGTGGCCAGGCATCTTGATTCCACCAGAGTCAGCAATGCCACAGGTGAGGCAAATTTTATAGGAAACTTCGTAGATATATAAAAGATGGCTTTATGTAAGCACCTTCCCTATTATAACCCCGCCTGGTAGGCCGAGGTGAGACAGCGGCTGAATAATACTAAGACATCTGGTAAATCCGGACTTTTCTACTGAATTTGTTTTTCCGGCACTTACGTTTTCTGGTATAATTTCCGACAACTGATGCCTGCTATATCAGCCTTAGGATAATTGTTCATTGAAAAATTTCTTTTTTTTCTGAATTCGACCTTCCTCTTCATATTTCATGGAATTTGATTGATTGATTGATTGATTGATTGATTGATTGATTGATTGATTGATTGATTGATTGATTGGTTGATTGAGTGAGGCAGGCATTAGTATGCTGAATCTATTGTTCATAATATCAATAATCTACCGCAATATCTCAATCAAAGAAATATTTTCTTAAGCTCCGAAATCACGTCAACGACGGAAGCCAGTAGACTCATTCTGGCAAGTCTCCTTTTGCAACAAAGATAACAGCTGACCTAGCTGGGAATGAAAAAAAAAAATTGCAATCTCTTAATAAAGAAAGTTTACAGAAGCGCGAAAGCTAAATGTGCGTCTAATCTTCGTTGGAAGTGCGCCAAATAGATCGCCAAACCTTCAAAGACCCAAATTGCGAACGAAGAGTGAAACCATGCGACGATTTTTCGCGCACTAATTAAATGCACCTACAGGCGATCTAAATGTATACCGATACGTGGTTTATGAGATAAAGGTATACTTTCCCCGCGAAGCTTCTGTGTCCCCCCTGATACCATTGCACGCCAATACGCCCTGCAGGAAAGCCAACTTTCTCTGATGATGATGATGAATGATCGCGGGGGAAGAGGAATAAAAAAAACGCTTCCCGAATCGAACCTTGGTCCCTGGCGTTATGAAGCCGGCGTCTACACGATTGCTGCATTTCGACATTGTCGAAGCGGTTTAGAAAATTCAAACCACAACCAAAGAATCCGTCACAAGAATGGCAGTTGCTCTGCATGCAGTAAGGCTGTTAGCGACAATGCGTTAGGCCTAAATTCCCAATTTGAGGTTGAGTACGTTAGGCTTAACGTCACATCTCGGGGTTCAGAACCTCAAGCCGGCACCCGCTCAAAAATTACTTCCCGGAACGCCAAGCAGCAGCGGACGATTGGCGCAGTAGATTCCAAACCCAAACATTAGGCCTACGGAGTGCACACCCGAGAGTTGGTGTGGGTACTCTAGAAAAGTGGGGTGTACTTCCAGAGCAGCGCATACTGGCAGTGTGGGATTGGCCAACCGAAGAATCCATCACGAGAAAGCTTCGCGTTCAACCACGGGTAGGTCAGCTGGTATACCCACCAGGTTGCGTCACTAGCGCCAATTTCTCCCCTGGTGTTTGGTAGGCCAAACTGTCAAGCCAAAAAACAACAAAAAAATCCCTGATTCTGCTTTGGCAACGCTTTCGTTAATGAGCGAGGAGAAAACGCCGTGCCGCTTGTCTGATATGGGCTCAACGAGTGCGACTGGCTGTGTGCCTTAAGCGGGGACCAACACCGCTTCCGTTTTTCTTTTCAGATTGTGTTTCTGCTGCCAATCTCATTTTCGACAGCCTTCAGTCGCTCATTTGCTTGGACTCTAAGCTCGTGCGCAAAACATTTGTTTGGAAATCTAGGTTTATGCGCGCGATCCAGCACGCCCTGAAGCGTGACAATTTTGTTTGGGCAAGACAAAGAAGTAGGCGGGAAATGTGGTTTATTCACTGATTTTACTAGCAACGCATCGCGAACGAAGGAATTGAAATCATGGCACAATAGCATAGATTTCTGCGCATCTCGTATAGCAGGTACAAATGTTCGCGTTCGGTGTCGGTTACACAAACATAAGAAACATGTTCGTAATATTCATCGTATACGGAAAATTTCTGCAATTATACAGAAACGATGTTTCATAATAACACACGTTCTTGAATAATAAAGATATTACAAAGTGCAGATCACCATCATATTTCGCAGGGCATTACAAACAGCATCTTTTCCCTATTCTTGTAAATTTGATAGCTCGAAACAACATTCTATAGCTACCGAATTTTCAGCGTTAATCAGCCATACGTCACACCTAGAAGATGGAAGAAATACCACCCTGGATATCAATTAACAGCACTTAAAGCGAAACAAATATTGACAGTGCGAAGAGAGCGCACAAAATGTGTCCTACCACATGTTAAAAAGCGAAGCGCAGCTCGCCCGTCTCGCAGGTAACTCAAACCTCTTGCAACACGGAATGCAAGTGGTCAGCTGCAACGTAAATGATTTTGGGGGCTTCTTTAGTGTCAATAAATATTCAAACGTGGTAATGTCACTATAAAAAAGTGGTAGTCGGAAAGCTTTAAAGTCAAACAAGCTTGTCAAAGAAGCATTTAAGAACATTCCTCGAAAATAATTTGCAAGTTTTCCTCTCGTGGAAAAAAAAGAAGAGCAACCACTCACCGAACCGGTACCGAAGTAAAATTTCTTTCTGCGCGTCTGCTGGCATCAATCAGCTCGTGAGAAACTGTCGACAAGTAGCTTCCCATGCTTACAACATTACTGAAAAATGCGTTGCACCAAACAAAAAGAAATTCACTGTAAAGCAACAGTGGAAGATTTTTCAGTTCGCCCTGCAGCTTTTTTTGATAAGGATAGTGCTTGCTTCTTCATAACTGAGGCTGAGTGAAAGGCGTGCTTACCTGCCGTCCGCTGGGAAGCGCAAAATTTCGCTGAGCTATTACTCCCGTAGTTGTCGCACCACACAACAGCGCCGCACGCTTGGGTCCTTTTGTCAGTTTTGGGGGCATTTTGAGACCGTTGGCACTCACAGACACCAGAATTTTTAACCCTCAAGACATACTACAAAACTTCTACACGTGCACAAAGTCAACGCGGCAGGAGCAGCCGAATATGATTGCAGCAGAATATGATGATGATGATGATGATTAGTGGCTTTCCCTTTGAATCGGGGCGTCGGTTGTAAGCAACCGACTTGCCTGTTTTATACGTTTACATGCCCTACTCCCAGGTTACCCTATAGATTTGCTTCCTCCCTCCCATCTCTCCCTCTTTTCTGTTTTAAACTCATCGCCCCCACCCCCCTTTTTTTCTCCCCTCGTTGTGCTAAATTCTCGTCCGCATGATTACTCCGCCTGCGTACCCATCCCTTCCCTACTTTTCCTCCACCACCACTCCAGTCGCCTCTTCGTCACCTCTATGGCCTTGAAGTTGAGGTTCCCCCTCGCCCCAAATCCCAAAGCCTCCGCCAGCGTCGTTTCCCCCTCACCCCGCGGTGGCCGTATCTCTGTGCAGCTCCTGACAATATGGTCTATAGATTAGAGCGCAAAGCGCCGCCCGTCGGCGAAACGAAAGAAGGACTAAATAAATAAATAGGGTGTTAAAAAAAGGAAATACCCAAGAACACATTCTATTTGTACACATAATAGCATCACTTTACTTTACTGCTGCATATGTTGAAAAGATAAAGCTACATATGCAAAAGTTGCTAAATCTTTGCTTGGCTACCAGTGTCGTGGCAACAACTTTTTTCAATAGCGAAACAAGCCGGAGTGTGTGGGGGTGCATGATTCTTGTACTCCTCCTTCATGGTCGATGAGTGTACGGTCTTATCTAGAGCCGCTCCTTCCTCTCGTTTTCAAGTAATCGTTTCAACCCAGTGAAAGCCAGGTTAGCCGCACGTTCGCGCTTTTCGGTCGACCAACCGGTCTATGGGGAAATGAATTAGTTCTTTTGACAGAGTGCCGTTGGTCCCACAACAAATGCTTTCGCTTTAAAAAACCTACGTCATGTGCTGGATCTCGCAGAGACCCGCCGCGGTGGCTCAGTGGCTAAGGCGTTGCGCTGCTGAGCTCGAGGTCGCGGGTTCGATTCCCGGCCGCGGCGGCCGCTTTTCTGATGGAGGCGAAAAGCAAAAACGCCTGTGTGCACGAGATTTCGGTGCACGTAAAAGATCCCCAGTTGGTCAAAATTAATCCGGAGCCCTCCACTACGGCGCGCCTCATCGCCTGCGTTGCGTCGGCGCGTTAAACCCTAAAATCAATCTATCAATCAATGGATCTCGCAGAGCCCGTGCTGTTTTTTTTTCCTGTTGAGTCAGTAGGGTAGCCATTAAAAGCAAATTCGAGCTACTGCAAGTGCTCCAAATCAGGCCATTTCTTTCAACGTGCGTCCATTTTATCGCAGCCAAGTGTTCCTCGACCTCCTGGCCTCTACTGGACAGAACCCGCAGCTCGCTGTCGGTCTCAACCTGATCAAGAACAACGAGCTGAGCACAACAGAGGCCGATCATTTCTATACCAAGGTCAGCCTCAGCATGAAGGAAGTCAGCACGGCCACGATCAACGAGATCAGCGTAAGTACCATTCCCAAGCGCTCAATACCCCGAGCACATGCCACTGGTTGCGCCCGCGGTCGGCTCCTATACGAGGATCTGCAGAAGATATAGAGCGCGCACTCTAGAAAAGCTTCATGAAATAAAGAGACGGCTGCGCCTTCGTGCAGGCAACCGAACGCAGAGGCAAAGCCGGGTACACTACTTTCCCTTGCTATTTATAGTGCATTCATCATCAGCAGCAGCAGCCTGTCTACGCCCACTGCTGGGCCACGGCCACTAGACAAAGTTTCCATTAAGCGGCCGTGGTTCAGCAGAGGCCTTTCCCGTAGATCTCCAATTATCGTGGTGCTGTGCTAACTGTGACCAATGTATCCCCGCAAACTTCTTGATCTCATCTGCCCCTCCCACGCTTGCCCACTGCAGGGATTCACTGTTATGCCTCTCATGGCCAACGGTTATCTTGCCTTCGCATTACATGCCTGCCCACGCCCATTTCTTCTTTTTAATTTCTAAGATGTCCTTAACATGCGTTTGTTACCTGACCCCCTCCTCTCTCTTCCTGTCCCTTAAAGGCCAACTGCACTCAAAATTTCGACCTCTTGAAAACCCTATTTTCGTATAGTCTGCTTAAAAAGAAAGCAACATGCAAAATACAACAGCTGAAATACGCGCGTGGACGCCGCAAGCGGCCAGCAAAAATCGGCGATTTTGAAACCGAAACCGAGCAGAGCGCGGCCATCGCAGTGACGTTGCAGCCGCCCAGCGAGCGGCTGGACGGTCACCAGCTCGGGAGAAGGTCTGCGCGCAAGCTCTACGCGCGCACGTGCGCAGCCGAGCTCGACCGGTTCTCCGGCTGCGTGGCTGAGCAGAGGAAAAAGCCCCCGTCGGCTGGAACGTCACAGGCGCGTCATGGCTGTTTACGCGATCCGCCGGCAGGTGCAGCGTGGTCTGCGGCGGAGCTTTTTTAAACGCTTACGGCTGATTAACGAGGCGTTTTACGGGGCTGCCACTTGTGTCACAGCTGATTTGGGGGTACTTACTACACATTAAAAATAAATTTGATCGAGGTGAAATTTGAGTGCAGTTGGCCTTTAAAGTTACACCTATCATTTTCCGTTTCATTGCTCGCTGAGTCGTTCTCAATTTAAGTTGAACCCTTTTGGTGCATTGGTGCATCTTAAAACTGGACACTCAAATGGCTGCCGTCCAAGGCTTTCTCTCCAGTTCAAGGGACTAGCCCAAACTAACGTTCCCACTTACCTTATCCCCCTTTTCCCACCCTAAATGTTTCCAGCGCCCTTATATCCTCCACACATACATAGAAAACGCGTAAGTGGACCCACATAATTCACACAGCTGTACATTTCCCTAGTACGCCTCTCGACATCCATATGAAAAGGAGCTTGAGTAGTCGTGAATAAATCGCAGGCACTGAAGAGCTAGTCGTGGACATGGTCATTTTCATCGTCCCCATTACTCTGTCCATGTCCACTGCAGGACGAAGGCTTCTACTAAGCACCTCCAATCATCCCTGTCCTGCGGTAACCACTTTATTCTCTGCCCCGAATTTTCTTACCTTTATAGAAGTTACGAGTGGCAGCGCGATAACGCATTAGGACATGGTGGTTTGTTGGTGAGCGTCTGCAAGTAGATTAAGATACCGTCCCTAGCACTCTAGAATGCGTTGTACGGCACACGGATACCCATGTGGTGCCCTGGTGCAGGACTCGTGCAAATCGGAGGTGGTCAAGGGTCACCCGTTTGTCTGGACTTCGTGCAAGTTGGCCGCCAGCGTCATGGCCAGTGGACAAGAATGTAGGCGCGCCCACAACGACGAAATGGAGGACGCCGGCAGCTGCGCACCCGACGTCATCGCGCACATGTTCAACGTAAGGATCCCCATTCACCTACATTGCTGCCAGATGCCGCTGCGATGCGGTAGCGCTGACGTCCGCAGCGACTTTCAACACAGTGGCGCCCTTTTCCACCGAGTAGACACGACTGTTGCGAGTGCCCGCAGTGTTGGTAGCTCACTAAATGCCTAAGTGCTGTCACGTGATTTACAAATACGAAATAGGTATAAAGGCGAACATTCAAATCACCACATTCAACCGGGTACTGCTGTTCTGGATGTCATTACAGCATCATTTGTTCGAAAATTTGGCACTGTATACGTGTACCTGCGACGTTGTTTGTGACGTAGAAACGAATATGTGGAATTCAGAGTAAAAGTGGTAGGAAGAAAGCAATAGAAGAAACGCTCGAAGCAGAGGGTCAAGCTCACCCCCCCTGCCCCCCCCCCCCCCCCCCCCCGTTTCTCTGGCATTTCGGCGAGTATTCAGGGCCAAGCATGCAGTCGGAATAAAAACCTCCCGGCTTTGTTAGTGCTATGTACACGGTTGGAAAGAAGCTGAATAATCTCATACATTCAGCTTACAGCCATAATAACCGATCTTCTCAAACATATCATACGTCCAGCATACATGCTATATCACAGAACATATTTCTCGTAACGAAGACGTAGCATTACCTTTTGATCCAGCCTTATTCGTAAACGAAGTTCGCCTATGCGGATTGAATAATTATACAGCTAGAACAGAGAAGTAAAATCGTATGAGTTTTGAGCGAGTTGTGTGGGGATAACAGAAAATAGTGGCGTGCAGATAATGACGACAGAAATTATTGAGCTTCGCTTCTCGTTGTTTCCCTGACGTACGCACGTCGCAGTGTGCTCTGGGCATATATTCAGGCTGTACTAGCTAGTCCCGAAGAGGGCGACGCCAGTTTCCTAAGCTCCCGCGCGCACTGAATTACATGGCTGTCCCCAGTACTCCGTGACTCCACGGGACATCGCTGACGAGCCCGAGCAGGAAAGCACGGTGTACATCCGCATGGCGGGTAACCTGGGAACTCGGAAGGCCACCCTCTACCTCAAGCGCATCATCTGGCCCAAGTGGCACGCCAACGAGCACAAGCGGATGGCCGCCCTCTGGGCGCTGCATACGGCCGCCAAACACCAGCCCCAACTGGTAAGCCGATCATCATCAGCATCATCATGTCTAAGCCCACTGCAGGGCAATTACGTACCTCTCCCGTAGATCTCCAATAATCCCCGGTCCTGTGCTAAGTGCCACCGATATATCCCGGCAAACTTCTTGATCTCATCCGCCCACCTAACTTTATGCCGCCCCCTGCCCCGCTTGCCTTCTCTGGGGATCCACTCTGTTACCCTTAATGGCCAACGGTTATCTTGCCTTCGCATTACATGCCCTGCCGACGCCCATTTCTTCTTAACTTCTACTAGTATGTCTTTAACACGAGTGTGTTTCCTGACCCACATCGCTCTCATCTTGTGCCTTATTGTTACGCCTATCATCTTCCGTTCCATTGCTCGCTAAGTCATGATCAATTTAAGTTGAACACTTTTATTGAGCCTACAAGTTTCTGCCCCGTAGGTGAGTACCGGTAAGATGCAGCTGTCATAGGCTTTCTTCTTCAGGGACAATGGTAGGCTGCCATTCATTATCTGAGAATTCCTGCCAAATGTATTACGATAAACCAATAAACTACCCTAAACAATCGTTATAACGAAAGCGCTTTATTTTAACTAACACTTTATTCCTAGTTTCTTGCAGTTTATACTGCCCTTCAAAATATAAAATCATCACCGCTTTTACCGATGTACCGCTTATAGCAAAGTCAGTTTCCCGTCCAGAGGACTTCGTTATAGACAGTATTCGTTGAAAAGTTTAGCGGTCAATTTCTTCGCTTGGCAACACTGGAAATGGCCATGGACATGGCCGATGCGCCACGGATACGGCGCAGCCTGGGCCACTGTGGCCGCACGCCGAAGAAAAAAAAAAGACACCGGCATGCGTCATCTGCTCCGTTCCAATCCGATTCTAAACTGTGGCGCCAACAGAGATGTTATTAATCGCACTCAGAGCGAACTTGACGCAATACTTTGTGTTCGGCGAAGAGTTCGTAACGTGAAACACAGTCCTGTCTTTCACAGTCGTGCTTAGCTGGACAAGTGCCGCCATCCCGCGGAGCCCGACGTAACGAGTGACGGCGCACCGTGGCCTCCGCGATTTGCTGCCGGCGACACTCCGGCGCGCCGCCGGCAGTATTTCGCGGTGGCCACGGGCGCACTCACACGGTTGCACGGAGGAGAAGAGGGGTACCTGACCTGCGGGCCGTGCGCACAACGTCGCCTAGCAAGTTCAACAGACGCTTGGCCACAGATATGGCGGCGCACGCTTGGTTGCCTGCATGCATTCCACGCAATTGAATACCGAGGATAACAACTGCTAGCGGTTTTACTGTGCGTCGCAACCGGAGGCAGTCACGCCGCCCTTAAAGGGGCCATGAATACAAAAATGGATCAGGTTTAACGCTAAATAAACCTAGTTATCAGGAGCGAAGGAAAATTCGCAGCATATGCTGTTTCTAAAAAGTTTGGCGGTGCTTGGGATTTCTCAGCCTGCCGTCTTGCTACATCTGGGGGGTGATTTGGTTCATCTAGCGTCACTGAATAAGCTACGCTCAAGAGTACCGCCAGGGGGCCATTTGGGGGCCATTTTGTTTCTGCCTTGCAGTGTTGCCATCTCTCCCAGCGAAACCGCCGCCGGTTGTGACGGGCAGAGTGTGACCGGCCGCTCCAGCGTCCGCGAAGTAGAGATAGAGATAGTGAGAGATAGGCGCCCAGAAAGAAAATGGCTGCGCCCATATGTAAACAAATATCCCGTGGTGCCGACCCAGCAATGAAAATCCTGGCTGCCGATAACAATGAGGGAAGAAAGGGCCGGTGCTCTAAAAGCCTTTATTTAGTGACGCTAGGTTCATCCATTTCCTGGTGCTGGAGGGCACGTACAGACAGCCTAGCCGGCGCACCATTTGGCACCCTCGATTTACCAACCCTGGATGGTCCGCGGGCCGTCCGAGGACTGCGTTCGGACCGGAAGCCTCGTAGAAACACACGAGAAAATCGAGCGCCGGATCACGCGTCTCGGGCAGTCCGCGGACGATCCGGGATTGTTAATCGAGGAGGCCCATTGAAGGCGTGAAGGAGGGACAAAGCGCCAGCAGAGCAGCCGTTAAACCCTAGCCTGGTCATGTATTTCTCTTGCACTGATGCGTACACACAGACGGCGCGCTGGCACTGAGCGATCAAGCGCAGGCGAAGCAGCCCTTCCACGATTGCCTTGTCACGTGGCACCGTAGCGGGAAAGCTCCGAACGAGCGAACCGATTGGAACAAAACGCACAGCTCACGCTACGGTGACTGACGGTCACTTGCGATGCTATGGATGACCTGGAAAGATGTAGCGTAGCACAAATTTTGCGCTAGAATACAACCTTGATTATTCTAAGACATGTAGCCGTGGGCAGCTCACTCAATTATAGCCCGAAATAAACTTTAACCGAATAAGAGTAAGAAATAATGAATGACTTTCAGATTTCCCCGCTACACCACCTCAGCGCACTCTCATTGACGAGAACACCAAAAACATAATTATGAGCGGGTTCACTGTCAGTTAGCATTCAAGAGGCATGATCTAACGGAAAGAGGGACACCATTGCAATCACGCAGTCATGTTTGCTGACGGTGGGTTTGTGCGGCGGATGCCAAAAACCGAGACAAGATGCTGTGACGTCATAAGCACCCGGCCAAAAAGTGGCTCGTCTGTCGCTATGTTTTCTTGATATACAACCTGCTCCTTCGAAATTTCTGTTACAAGTGGTGTCATTGCTAGTATAGGACGAAGCAGGTTTTTCAATCAACCAAACGTCTATTTTGTCTTCGGGGCCCCTTTGAGACAGTCGTCTACCCTGAAAGCGACGCTATGTTTTTTTCAAGAACAACCAATTCTTGTTTTTAATATCCTGAGAAATTGCAGACATTTAGAATTTTGTGGAGCGGAAACTAAATCTTTATCTCTCACCGTCAAAAAATGTTATCCTGGAAAAATTTATATGCTTGCAAAATTTAACTTTTTTAAACTTCGGTTTCCTAACAGCACCTAACTTTTTATAAATATTCGTTTTTTCAATCAAACTTTCAATTACAGAAGTTTTGCGTAACCGTAGGAGCCCATGTATTAGAGAGTTTTAGCAGTCCGGCCGTTCCGTCACGTGCGTAGCTAGCGTGTTGACCGGGACCCGTCAGGGTACTTGGGCATTCGTCACGGTAGGGGGATTAGTTCCACGGGCCTGCCTTCACCATGTCCGTGCCTCCTCGCCCTTCCTCCTCGCCCTTCCGCGCACGCAGGCGCAGACCGGTCCCGGCACCCGGTAGCAACGTAACGAACGGAAGGGACGAACTGCTAAAACTCTCTATTGACAGCAGACGGTAATTTTGTAACGTTTAACTCTTCACTATAAAATATCTAAGCATGGCTACATATAAAAATTTGCATGATGATGCAGCCGTTTTTATGGAAGTTTCAATAAATAAAGAGTGACAGCTGTTTTCTATTGATACAGTTGTCTTTGCCGCAAGGCGTTTTTATTCTGGCCGAACAAACCTACACGGAACCATAGTCATAAAAAATATCACCAGCCATTCAACTCTTTGAAGGTGGGTGACCAGCTAAGCTTGATCAGTTCACAAGTTGACACATAATTTAGGCGAACTGCGTGAGCAAATTTTATTTCCTTTGAACATTAACAGCAACCATTACTAAACGCATACATGGACGCACACACTTTTATTTTGAGTCTATTGATCTTGAAAATGGTGCCTGTTGATGAGAATTCTACTACAAATACATATTCATCTGATAGGACGTATAAGCTGGAGGTTCAAGTCAGGTTTTGATCATGAAAACTGTGCCTATCATTGACTATATTCACGATACATATCAAGTGAGGGTACGTATAAGCTTGAGGTTTAAAGAAATGTTTTGAGTGGCGTGCGACTCTAGTAGTGACCACGTGCCTACAGTACGCACACCAAGTCTGGTTTTCCAACACCTCGAATTATAGAGCTCCTGGCGCTTCAAGGACAAGTGCATACTCCGGAGTTTTCATTCTCGGACATAAAAAATACCTAGAATTCTAACCATATAAGCTTCGCCTAAAACGCCAGCAGCCTGTCTCGACAAAGTCGCTTTCTTTCACTGACCCAACAGGCGCAGTCCATCGCCCTGCCAGTGTACCAGAACACAAGCGAGCACAGTGAGATCCGCATCGCGGCCTTCGTCGTGATTCTGGAGACCGACCCCGAGTTGTACCTGCTACGGCACATAGCCCAGCACACCATCAGCGAGCCCAGCGGCCAGGTGGCGGCCTACGTCATGAGCGCTTTCCGCGCCCTGGCTAAGTCCGAGTATCCGTGCCACGGTGAAATGTAAGTACTGCAAACAGCGCATAGTACATTCGTCTTATTCGCAAAAGTTAATAGGCGGTGCATTGAGCTCCTCAATCGAGGACGACCTGGCTATTCACAAGGTCAGTAAAAGTACCGGTTAAAGTCTTATCAGCTCGCTATGAACAACCGAATGCGTTGGGAGTGTATGAACTTCAGGCTACGTGTTTCGCGTTCATACTGCAACGAGAAGAGAAGACATGAAAGAATGCAAACGAGGTTCGAAGAACCAAGGGAGCAAAGGGCAAGCCACAGATATTGATACGACTTGCCTTCGTCTTTTCGTGCTGTTGCAGTATGAAAGCGTTCACACTCGCCTGGCTACCGCTTCTGCCGATTCTTTTTTTTTCGTACCCACCACCGTGGGATGTGTACTTGAGCAGTTCTTCCGAAGCCTTGCGAAACTGATGTTGCCGATCGCCGTACGCAGCGGCCAGCACATACGCCACGTCCTGCCCTTGTGGGAAAACGTGGCACGGTTCAACAAGCCCGTGGACAAGACCTCCTCCCACATGTCGATTTCGTCCGGCTACAACGGTAAGTTTGCTTCCACGCGCGCAGCCTAGCGATCGTGCTTAACAAAGAGCCCGCTTTAAACTTCCTCATCTGAAAAAAAAAAGAAGAAAAACCTACACATTCTGGCGAAGGTCTACTGATGTCGTGCTTTGGTACCTCTTTTAACACCCCGATTGAGCAAGCGTTGCCATCACTAGGGCAAAGTTATCCACTGACGAGAATCTCCAAACAGCGTGACTTATTTTAAAGAGTACTGGCCACCGCAAATCATACGAACACCTTTTATCATTAAAAGCCACCCCAGCCCTTCCTGTGTTTGTTTTCCTGCAATTAGCTTACGTTATGGAGAAGCAGCCTTTTCAATTGGCTATGCTTTTTTTTTAATTTCATGTATGGTGTTGTCTGCTGGGCAAATCTGATCTCGACTTCTGCCGCAGCATTTCTCAATGAGAGCCGCCGTAGCTGTGACACTGCCCCTAATGACATTATAATTGACGTGCTACGGCTAGCTACACCAAGCTGAAGGGAACATATATCCTACACACCATGCGTTCACCACTTCTCCAAGATCGAAGACAAGCACTGAATCACAACAGGACAGTCCGTAGGGTGACGTAGTCTGCGAACCAACACTCCCCTCTGCATATACAACGAGTTTCACAAAGGGAATACCACGGGTCTCCGCACGAAACCAATCCCGCGAATTTATAAACCTATTTTGAAAAACCAATGGTAACATCCTCGGGGAAAGTATCCAGAAGGAGAAGCAAAGGGTCTTCGCCAGGTACCAAGTAAGTGCCTGGAGGGCCTCATGTCATCGACAGTACCCCCGATAGATACAAGGACACCTCGCTGCCCTCTACTATGTCTGCCTACTGGAGGACAGTGGTGCGGACTATCGGTCGGCCCACTCTCACATATGGTTTGGGCCTGTAATCAAAAATCACAGCCGACAACACCAGAAATTTTGTATCAATAATAATTAGCAGTTGGAGGTCACGCTGCTTGGCCCTATCACCCAAATATAAGTTTCGACCATCCAGCTGGCGGGGGACGCGGCCAAGGCCCACGGGCTCCTGGACTTCCTCTTACGAAGCGCGCACTCCGAAATCTCCCACCTAGGGCGTTGCGCTCCGCGAAGGTGGCCAATAAAGTCTTCTATCTCTCTTAGAAGGGATAAAGCGAGAGAGAAGACTTCATTGCTCTATCTCTCTCTTACAAGAAAGATTTTACAAGGTATCGAATTCCTACGAGAGGGAGAAAGAGAGACAGGGGAGGGGGGATTAAGGGGGAACGCACCAGGCCTCTGCATATACAACGAGTTTCAGAAAGGGAATACAACGGGTCCCCGTACGAAACCATTCGCGAGAATTTATAAACCTATTTTGAAAAACCATTGGTAACATCCTCGGGGAAAGTATCCAGAAGGAGAAGCAAAGGGCTTCTCCAGGTACCCAGTAAGTGCCTGGAGAACCCGTTTTCCCGCGTCAGCTCTCAACACAAGACTCAGCGCTGTTCGCTTCCAGCACGCGCCAACTCCATGACATACCTGGTTTTGAAATCGCTTACCATGGTGGCGACCACAGCTTCGCCAACGCAGGAATTGAGGAAGAGGGGGCGATATACCTGGAAGGCGCTGCTCCCCGCATGAATAAAGATAAAGGCCCCGTGTTTACTATGGTAGAAGATCTGGAGAGAGGCGTGTACTTTGCAGAAACGTAATCTGTCCCGCAAAGACACAATCCCGGGGACTCATTTTCAGCAGCGTCTGGATGAGGTTGCATCGGCGTATCCCATTGCGTGAACATCCTTATTGTTGTTTTTGTTCTCTTTAAGCATGTTTCCTTTCGTACCTGGATTTTTGTGGATGCTGTGGCTGATTGCACCTGTCGCGTTTCACCGCCGTCGTCGCAGAATTTTCTTTAGTCAATTCTATAATGCTCTGCTTATTCTGGCTTTTTAGTCTCCCACTGCGGCTGTTTTAAACCCTGCGACTGCTGGTTTAGATTTGTTAAAGGGACCCTGAAACACCTTTTTCAACTCCTTTGGAATCTTAAAAGCTTGCAGAACGTAGTCACCAAACACACCTAGTATTTAGATTAGGGGGTCGCAAATTACCTCCGACGAAAATGCTCATCAGATAACTTGGAAACTCGCTCAAAAGATTCTTCTCTCTTTCCCGGTCTTGGCGTCCTTCGACCGCTCGAACTACGTCATTAAGGCCGTGTAGCGGCTGTTGGCCGGTTTTCCTTCAGTTGCAGCAATGAACGCTTTTCGATAGCAACTTTTTAAAAACTAAATCCAAAAAACAAAGCAGTAATGGAAGGCGTATCTGGTGCGACGAGCAAATCACGCAGTGCCGCTCCGTCGTTAACTGTAGCTTTCGCAGTGCTTCCAGACGCAAAGGAAAGAGTGAAAGCCTTTATCGAAAGTGTTGCAGGGTCCGTTTAATGCCATGACATCCGTTGACCACTTATTTTAGTAGTACGTAGAAACCGCGATTCTGATTGTGCTCGAGGAGTGTCTCGTACAATGTACTGCCGCAGTCTTACGTCCCACACTGGAATCTAGGTGGGACACACTAACGAGTAGAAAAAGCTAGGTTGAGCCGGCACTGCTCACGGGGAAGTAGAAGTAGTCAGAATGGTAGTAGTACCGCTAAGTATTCAGCTGGGAACGGGCTCGTATGCCAAGGCATCGTCCTGTTGTCCCTCCGGTGCAGCCAAGTATGACTTCGGCGGCATGACCATGACCAGCATGATCCGCTCAAGGGACAGCTTCCTGCCCCGCAAGTGTCACATCAGCATGAAGGACTACGTCGCCGGCAAGTCGTACGACACTTTCGCGCTGTCGTTCGAGAGCTGGGGCTTGGACAAGTTGTTCAACAAGCTGGTCGGCCCGCAGCCGGGGTCAACCAAGAGCCTCTGGAACGTGTTCAGCCGCCGCCGATTCCCGAGAGACGCCTCGGCCGAGGAGCTCAAGCATCTAGAGGAGGCGGTGAGTACACGTGCACAGTGCAATTGATTTAGAAGTAACGTTAAAACTTCGTGTAGACCTAGCAAGACCGCCAGGACGTGTTCCCATCGCCACGAGGTACGTTTTACGTTGCCACCTTATACGTCAGAAAAATCTCTATTTAATATTTTTCTGCTTTATTTTCATAAGATGGGTTTTGAATTTCCTAGAGAAGCGCCTAATGTTATGGAGGATGCTGCAAAAAAGCCTGATGTGCGGGTAACAGGGCTCAGAAGACATCCTGCGATCGCTGAACGCATCCTGCTGTACCTGCACTCTTTCATTCCAACAAATCGGTGCTTCATTTTGGGTTTTAGATGTTGTTGTAATATTAAATGTTTACGTCCATTTCTAAGCGATTGTAATGGCTGAAATATTAAAGGGAAGCTTTAGTGCCCTCACTCATTCCGTTGTACGCCAATACGTCCTGAAGGAAAGCCGACTTACTCTGACGCTGATGATGATGATGAATGGTCGCGGGAGAGCTGAAAGGAATATATGCTTCCCGTGTCAGGAATCGAACCTGGGTTCCTCACGTTATGAAGCGGGCGTCTATTCGATAGCCACATTGCGACACGGCCGAAGCGAACGCCAAGTAACAGCTATTGATTCGCGCCGTACACCGCAAACCCGAACGTTAGGCCTGCGGAGTGCACACCCTAGAGTTGCTGTGGGTATTCTAGAAAAATGGTGCGTGCCTCCAGAGTAGGTCATACTCGTAGTGTGGAATTTGCCAACCGAAGAACCCATCACGAGAAAGCTTCGTGTTCAACCATCGTCGTCGTTAAACTGAGGGGTGCATGCTTTTTGCAGTAACTCCCCTTTTGCTATACCTTCTTCTACTGCAAAAGCTGAACTTGTGTGTGTGCTTCTGGCATTCTAAATACCGTGATTGCTTGCATACCGATCCCGGTGTGCAACTAGTGCTATCACCACGCCAGTGGTTTCTCTGTCTCGAGAATATTTTTTTTCCTATTCTTCTTCTGCTCCTATTTCATCCAAATTGCAGCTCCCAGTGGCTGATCGCGAGTACGACCCGATGTACGCCCGCATGACACTCTCCCTGTTCGGAAAGACTGTCGACACCTGGGACTTAAACGAACTCATGGTCGATGACATCAAGGCCCACGGTGAGTTCACTGAGTGCTCTGTCGCCTGAGATTAGAACTGAAATGGCAGCCATCTTGTCATTTACTGCCCGCTTTAACCTTACTGCGTCTTGCGCGAGTATTAACTGCGAGTAAATACTTGTTCCTCTCACAACGCAATTCAATTAAAGGTTACAGCAACCTCTGCAACTAAGGATTTAGACTGCCCGGCTCCCCAACGCACCCCATTCATGCTTTACACTTCCCCGTTGGAAAGTTACGAACAGGTGGGACACTGTTAAACACTGCGAGCATTGGGAGGAATATGCCATCGACAGTAGTGCCTGGTGCTTCGAGCAGAGACTGAACGCCTACGCGTCCTAAGCACTGCAGAAGGGCGGAGTGAGACAGACGTGGAGATGAGAGAAGATACCCGCTGCTCGGCAAAAAATGAAGGAAGCTCACACCAAAGCGTAACACTTGAAGGTAGCGAAGCTGTGCGCAACTTTTACGACCATCACAAACGTTAAGGTCCACAACTGCAGCTGATTTGCCTGTTCTTCGTTAAAGCAACGACCTTTACTCCATCGTTGTTGCGATAAGTGTGAGCTTCTTTCATATTTTTTGGAAGTGATAATCATTGGACATCACCTTGGACGGGCGTACGCTGTGACGTGTTTTTCGCGTTCCGAGAAGAGTTGCCACGATTACAGCGAACGCCTGAGTATTTTTTTTTTTTTTTGCAAATCTTCGCCAATCCTCCTACGTTCGTATGCTTGGATTGACAAACGTGCGCCGGGGACGCTAGGCGGTCGTCACGAGGAACGCGCGCACGAGTGCACGCCATTTTTTGGTTTTTTAACTGCCTGGCAGTCGCCGAGAGGCGTGCGTTCGTGTCTGCGCGGCCGGAATTTTCTTGGTATTTTTAACTGCGGACAGAAAAAATACGATTTTGTAAACGGCTTCGCTGTTAAAAAAAAAGGAAGAAAGGGTATCAGCACGGGGGATAGCTAGCAAAACACACTCGCCCCTCGTAATCACACACACACACACGCACGAACAGTGTTTGAACATTTGAGTACCTGAATACACATATCCCCGGCGATATTGTACTGTTTGTACTCTTATTGTACTTGTACTTATTGTACCTAATGTAGTCATATTGTACTCTTTTACCCTTAATTCGGAATCGGGATTAATAGCAACTTTTCTCCAGCGGCATTCCAGAGCTCATTTTTTATTACCGGCCGTACACAGGTGACTCTGCAAACCGGCTTGAAACCGCGCTAGTAATTTTGTCTTATCCTATCTTCGTACGACCAACCGAAACCCCTAAACACACGGCGAAGCTTCATATGCAGTGAAAGCCGCCGAAATAACAGCTATGTGCAGTTCATAATAGAGAGTTTTAGCCGTCCGTCTGTTCCGTCGTGTACGTAGTTACCGGGTTGACCGGGCAGGCGCGGGAAAGGGCGAGGAGGCGCACCCCGCCGTGATGAATGCGCTGACTCGGAAAGGGCAGGCCCGGGGAACTAATCCCCCCACCGAGACAAATGCCCAAGGGCCCAGACAGGTCCCGGTCAACACGGTAACTACGTACACGAGGGAACAGACGGACTGCTAAAAGTCTCTAATATTAGAGAGTTCTAACACTCCGTGTGCTCGGTGTTGTACGTGGTTTCCGTGTTGACCGAGACCCGTCTGGGCAGTTGCGCATTCATCGCGGTAGGGTGGATTAGTTTCGCGAGCCGGCCCTCGCAATGCCCGCGCATTCGTCACGGTGCGGTGTGCCTCCTCGCCTTTCCCGCGCGCGCAGGCACAGTCGGGTCCCAGTCAACATTGTAACTATGGAAGTGACCGATCATACGGAGTGCTAAAACTCTCTATTGAGGCGCTTCCGTCGCACTTTGCCGAGAAGGTAGTGTGAAGCACCTTACAAAATATGCCAGGAGGGGAGGGGGGCGGAATACTCAAGCAGGTCCTTTTCTCTCTTGTTCACTCTTCATCGTCAACAAACAAACGCTGGAGCGAAGCTTTATTGCTCTCCTAATGCAGAGGACCCGCAAAAGGTGGCAGAGAGCGTTCTGACCAAGGGTTACCGGAAGAAGTCGTTCCACCTCACCCACGACACGGCGGTCGGTGTCCCCACCGACGTGGGCATCCCCGTGTACTTCGGCCACAAGCAGGCACGCTTCCTCTACGGGAACCGGGACAAGACCGCTGTCACTCACGGCGACATGGCGGAGATCAGCCTCAACATCAAGCGCCACTACCTGTGAGTGCCCCACTACTATACCCCAAAGGCTTCAGACAGGTCTATAGGCGGTATTCGTTAAAAGTTCAGCGTTAATTTCTCAGCTTGGCAACGCTGGAAACGGCCACAGACATGGCCGATGCGCCACAGACACGGCGCGGCTTAGGCCACTGCGGCCGCACGCCGAAAAAAAAAACCCGGCGTGCGTAATCTGCTTTGTTCCAATCTGATTCTAAACGGTGGCGTCAACAGAGATGTTATTAATCGCACTCACATTGAACTCGAGGTAATACTTTGAGAAGGTGAGGTAGAGTTTGTAACGTGAAACAGTCATGTGTTTCCCAGTCGTGCTTAGCATGGACAAGTACCGCCATCCCGCGGCGCCCGACGTAACGAGTGACGGCGCACTCACACAGTTGCATGGAGGAGAAGAGGGGTGCCTGATCTGCGGGCCGTGCGCACAACGTCGCTTAGCAACAGATGCTTGGCCACAGATATGGCGGCGCACACTTGGTTGCCTGCGTGCGTTCACCGCCATTGAATACCGGCTATAAAAATTTACCATCCCTTCCTAAACAAAGTTGGGGGGAGTGCGAAAGCTTTCTCGCTTCAAAACTGCACCTAAGGTGCATCAAAACCTTCGCTAAAATTGCGTCCAACCTTCGCATAAAATGCGTTCATTCGGTCGTCAAGCCTTCAAAGACCGAAATCGTGATCAAAAAACGCACCCGGTGCGATCATTTTTTGCGCACTAAGTAAACGCATCTACGAACGATCTCAATGTATACCAATACATGGCTTATGAGATAACGGTGTATATTGCACTCCTTCATGATTGATGCGTGTATGTCTTACTTGAACTGTTCCTTTCTCGCGATTTTCAAGCAACCATTTTCACACAATGTAAGCCAGGTTTCACACCGACGCCGTGGGTCCAGAGGCCTTAGGAGAGATTTTCGGTAAACCAACCGGTCAATGGGGAAGTGCATTAGTTTTGTAACGGGACGGCATCGTTCTCACTAAAAAAAGCTTTCGCTTTAAAACAGAACCGACTTATTCAAAAAAGTAAGATTGGTGTACATTAAACCCTAAAGAAATCGCCCCATTCGAATTATTACGTCATTCAGTGCTTTTCGCGCTGTCAATTCTAGTACAGGGACAGAAAACTATCACCGCTTTTAACAAAATACCGTATATCACGAAATCGGGTTTTAGTATTGTGTAAACCTATTTTTGCTTTCTAGATATCATTTTTTTAAGTACCATGAAGACAAAACGAAACTATGTTCACTCTGAAGAGCATTCGGTCGCAATATTTTATGTTAATTTCGACGAAATGTTTAAGCAAGAAAAATGAATATTACGTAAAACGGATAAAGTATGCGACTCTTAAGACACTTTAAAATCGCGCCGCCGTTCTGATATAACACTGACGTATAATACTGAGTCAAGCCCGCTTATAACGAACACATCGGGAAACTGAAACGAGTTCGTTATATCCGCTTTTCGCTATATCTGGACACAAAATCTACGTATACAAAGGGTAATAGGAAACGAAGATTGTTCGTTATAGACGCTATTTTGCTGAAACCGGGTTCGCTATAAGTGGGATATACTGTATTTGTGCGCCTCGCGGCTGCCGAACAACGCCATGACCAAAAAACATGACTGAGTGATTGGAGTGGGTCCTCAAGATCCATTGGGGTATGACTTGGATGCGAACGTGACGTTTCCAGGCTGATATGCGTTTTCAAAATTCCCCGTTTACTTCCCTGCGGACGGTAAATAGCGCTAAATTTCAGTGTCTTAATGCGTCTTTTTTTTCGTTTTTGGCGAGAGCAATGTCTTTCAGGACAGTAATAAAGATGGGAGAGTTACCAAAGGCTAGTTTTTCCAACAAAAACCAGGTATTTCCAGTTCTTAATCTCTATAATTAGGGAAAGATTGGTTAATGTGTTCGGTTATTGCTGTCAGACTCTGTGCAGATTTGGCAATCGAAAGCTGTACGGTGGTATACCGGTATCCCTGCCTGAATAAAATAAATAAGCTATTTTTCAAAGTTCAGCTTTGTTTCAGGTGGCCAGTGAATGAGGGTGCCGACCCACGCTTGGGGGCTGAAACTTTGCGCTATCGAAAACGCCCTTGCCTACCAGGACAACCGCTTTTGTGATAGCGGCAAAAAGCAAACGCATTTTTGAGTAGAGGCTTCTGGCGTCCTACTTTATCGGTCGCGCTTGTAAAAGGTTTGCTAACGCAAAGCAAATGGTTTCTGAGATTTGAGAAGTGGACCTTACGATCTCTTCACAGAGTCACCCAAGTAGCACGGGATCAGCTCGAGATTGAGGGAATAAACTCTATCTCGAGGAAAATCAGTGATTATGCATCTTGGAAGCGAACATGGTGGTTAGGTCGCTCTGAAGCAGTCGTGCGAGGCACTTTCACGCGCCGAGCTGAACGAAGAGGACGGCCAGCAGTGTTTTTCGATCTTACACGTGGTAGTTTGGTAAGGCAGCACATCTTACATGCAATACTGAATACGTATATTTGAAATGAGCGTGGTCACTTTTTTTCGTGGGCCATACATTTTGCCCCAAATGTTTCCGATGTTTCGTTTGAGTTAAAAAAATGCACACGCCATTTCAACCTCTGGAGTGAGAAGTGAAGTTTAATAGAGATAACAGAAACTTTTCGTGACAACGGCACCGCCGCACCGAGGAACGGGAGAAAACTAGACACACAAGCGCTTGGCACGTCAACGGAGAGAGGGCAGGGCGAACGTAGACACGGGCGACGCGGGATGCACAGCGTCAACCCTTTGAGAAAACCATTGCCTGTCTGAGACTATAGGGATATTTAAAAATTGCACTCATTGATAACTGAACTACTGAAGATGTACATGCAAATGGGAGGCGTGCAGGCTTGAGGTCGAAATCGTTGTTTATCTTGGAAATGGTTTTTATTAATAACTAATGTACTTAATTAAAGTGCGTATCCAAATGACGAGGCATATAGGCTTGAGGCTCAAATCAATGCTTTAAACGGCACGCGACTGTGTTGTTGACGGCGCACTAATAGCGAACACACTGGGACGTTCATTGTCAAACGCATCGCGCTTCAAAGATGCGCGAATTTTTGTCCACGGACACGAAATATACATGAAAGCATCGACATATAAAACTGCTGAAAGTATAAGCTTTGCTTAAAAATTTGTCGAATGTGTAGCCCTCCTCCCCGAGAGAGAGAGAGAGAGAGAGAGAGAGAGAGAGAGAGAGAGAGAGAGAGAGAGAGAGAGAGAGAGAGAGAGAGAGAGAGAGAGAGACAACAGACAGACAGGCAGGCAGGCAGGCAGGTTGATTGATTGATTGATTGATTCATTGATTGATTCATTGATTGATTGATTCATTGATTGATTGATTCATTGATTGATTGATTGATTGATTGATTGATTGATTGATTGATTGATTGATTGATTGATTGATTGATTGATTGATTGATTGATTGATTGATTGTTGCCCTGAGTAGTAAACGGAAGGATTCTAGAGGGAGGAAGTCACCTGGCCTTCCCCGTTACATGGCTGTCGTTAGCCCGTGGGCCCTAGCGGCCCTTGTTGCATCCATTGTTATTAGGTGGACCTTAGTTGCATCCATTATTATTACAATAGAGAAGGAATGCATATGTACCTCTCATAGGTAAGTATAGTATAGTTGCTGTTGCCCTTGAGGTGTTCTTTGGAACCAAACGGTTACAGCCACCTCAAATTGGAATTAAAAAAAAAAACAATGTAAAGAAAACCTTCTGGAGCTCGTGAAGAAATGCTTCGCATGCTGAAGAGTACCGGCAAGGCTATTTCAAGTTTTGGGTTGTGTGCATTTTGCCCCCGCCGACTAGCTTACCGATGTCTACTTTCTCCCTCCCCGGGCAGGTTCGAGACTCGCACGATAAAGTCGATTGGAATGGCCCTTCCATTCCTGGAATCGTCGATGGGTACGGCCTCCGACGACAGGACAGTGATCTCATGGCCGCTGGAGCTCAAGGTGACTGTGGCGCCCCTGGAAGGAAAGCTGAGCCTGCACCGCCCCACGCACCTGCCCTGGAACGTGGTCAACCACCACTCACAGCCGTTCACATTCATCTTGCCCTTTGACATGGTCTCGGACCCCACCAAGGCGGCCACTACCATAGCCCAGGGTTCGCTTCCCCTCTATAAACCGGAAGAACTAAAACACGTAAGTGAGCATAAACGCTGGGAGAGGTTTCCGAGTCGAGTTCGCAACACAAACAATAGGTTGCTGATTTATGCAGCTTTACCGATGGCAAAGAGATACGCTATGTATGGGGATAGTGTAATATTGCTGCGAACCATGCATTGGGTTTGTTTATGTTTTGTTTTTACTGCCCGACCACGCCCGGCTCGGTTATCTGTGTCCCAAAAGAAGCGGGTGTTGCCTTATTTATTTTTATGCCGCACGGGTTATCTCATTCTTCTAAGGAGAGCGTTTCGCCCTAACGTCACTAGCCTAGAATAATCTTCTTTGATCTACAGTGCTCTGGATCTAAATCGACGGTTCGAGAAGTGCTCGCGCCGAAAGATAAAAGCCTGCAGAGGAGACGCCGCGGTATTCGACTCCCCGACGCTCGCCTGCGCACGTCACTTTGTTGACTGCTGCTTCACCCCCTGTGTATTCATTGAGTTGTTATATCAAAACGAAAGTCATGATATTTGTTTACAATGAATTACCCGCCGGGGTGGCTCACTGTCTAAGGCGTTTTGTTCTTGAGCCTAAGAACGCGGGTTAGATCATAGCCGCGGTGACGGCTTTTCAGATGGAGCGAAAATGAGAAGACGCCTGGGTGTCGAGATTTCGGCGCAGGTTAAAGACATGCAGGTGGCCAAAATTAATCCAGAGTCTTCTGCTACGACGCGCCTTATAGCCGAGGTGTAGTTGGGGCGTGCTAAAATCCGCAATCAATCAATTTCACGAGAATGACACCGCCGCATAAACCCGAAAGAAAGGGACAAGAGTGAAAAAAGAAGCGTCAAAAGCTAGATTGTACCGAAGAAAATGGTTAATTTCTTTCTCTTGCCTTGCATCGGACCAGCTTATCGGTTATGCTCTAAGAACTGCGCGAATATCGCCTGGTGAAGTCAGCATGTCTACCAAGGAACAGACATGCTGTGCTAAATGTATCCGTTGATCAACGCACGTGGTCTCCGCAGCATATTAGGCCATCTCAGAGAAATACCGAATAGAGTTGTCGAAACAGCATTTTAACATCAACGGGACACTTAAATGAATTTGTCAAGCACCTGTTTTTGTTTGCACTGCGTAGACTGGTTCACCTAAACACACTTTTCATCGTTTATCCAGGCTATAAGGTAGTATTCATTTTATAAAGCATCACAGAAGAAAAATTATCACGCGTGGTTAGCGGCGGCCGCAGCAACAGCAGTGGCGTCAATTAAAGTTGCTATAGTGATTGGACGATGTCCAGGAGTGCAATTCAAACCAGTTTCGGTTTCGGTTCTGTGAAGCACCATGCTTGGCATCCGACGTTATCGTTGGATGTGCATTGTCGATATCTCACTTATCGGAATGCCGGGCTTCTACCATATTTTCTGCTGTAAAATGCGTCAGATAAGCCTTCCAGCCCGTCTTGGAATTGTAACAATCACTAGCGGGGGCATACGCACTGGATGAATGCACTCCGCGTCACCTCAGACGCGGAGTGCATTCATCCATCTTTGGAACTTTCCTGGCTCGTGCCTGTGTCGTAAGAGGCGTGTTCGCACCAGGCCAAGGGTCGGCTTTATTCGGGACTGTGCTCGCAAGCAGTCGGTGCTTACGGCAACACCATGCCACCGGGAACTCACCAGTACATTAGTGTCAGTCTCCGCGCATTCTGCGAACTCGCTCGTGAAGCAATACACGTTAAAGCGCAAAAACGGCGAATTCTGCTTAAAAAACATAGCCCAAAAACAAATAAATTGACTTCAAAATTCCTAGCATTCACTATCGGGTATTTGAACTTGTGACTTGCAAAAACAATGTACCTAGTGCTCCAGACCACTCGGTCATAAGCCAGCGATGCCAAGGGAGTAAATATAAAGTATATTATGTATAGCCAGCTTACATTTTTATTTAGTTTTTGCATTTTAGCAGCTCAGATGACTATGTTTTGTATAGCGCTCGTCCCCAAATTCCCACAATATCTCGTGTCTAGCAACTGAATTCTTTAGACGGAAAAGCGTTCGCAAATGTGTGGTCATTGTGCTGACCCCTGTGCTAGTTCACCCAGGGCGAAAACTGTTTCCTGCAGCCTGATTGTGCGCTGTACTTGATTTTTATTTCTTAGTACTTCACTGACTTAGTGATTCGCTGACTCCTTTTCAGCCTTCAACTGACCTTAGATTTTTTTTACTAGGGTATCAGTCAGCGAAGCGTCACATGTGGCTTGTGTAGAGTTACTTGGACTTAGAGCTTGACAAACTGTACAAACTGACAAACTAACGACAAATTCTTCCTGGTACGAACGCGCCGTGGCTCAGTTTCAACTGAGTGAACCAATTACGACGACCCGCCCGCCGCCGACCGACTAAACGCTGGGCCGACTAACTCTGTCGGGGGGTCGGCGAGCCGTGCAGTAGCTCAGTCAAGCCAAGCCATCCTGTTTTGACGTCATACTAAACATCATAGGAAATGGGCAAGCAGGATGCAGAGATGAGGAAAGCATTTTCGAAATAATTTTTCTACTGAATAAAGGCGGGTAAACGCAGTGAGGGTTGTAGAAACATGGCCTACAGACTCCAGACAACAATTTGCGCTAGTAATCCCCCAATGTTTACAAATCACTTCAGTGTCCCTTTAGTTTAAAGCGTGTTTCCCGCATGGAGAGCTTTATGGTGTCAAAGTACGTTTTACCACTACAGGATTCGGGGTGATCATTATTATCACGTCAACATCAGAAGCAGCAGCAGAATCATTGGTATCATCTTCGTCTATGCAGTCATAATTACTTGTGAAGGGATAATTTCATTTTTAGCCGATTGGTTGAATCGAGGAACGGACGGACAAATGGACACACAGACAGATAGACGGAAATTTTCTTGTTTAAGTAAAGCCCCAGAAGGAATGTAGTCTTCAAAAGCCTTCCTGCAGGAGCATTCGCGTTCTCGAAGTGGAACGAAGGAATAAACCAGCTAAAGGAAAGGCAGGAATGTCAACCACGCTGCTAAGAAAAAACTCCCACCTCCCCTCGCGGGAACCCCTGTGTAGATGCGACGCATAGGCGGAGCGGCGAAGGGAACGCGTTTTATAGCGCTCATAACGTTGAGGGGACTGCGTAAGCTGGTCCCAGTCGATGACGACGTTGGCGTACTTGTAAAGCGGCGTGGACTCTAGGTGTTTGAGCCAAGCGTGGATGTTGCTTCGCCGGAGAACGGCACACCGGTTATATGCGCAGCGCGCCCGAAGGAGAGGAAACCGCGGAAGAGAGAGTATTGCACATGCGCCGGCCCCAGCGCGTCTGCCGCGGCTATGACGCAACGTGCCGCGGCTATGACGCAACGTAATCCAACACAATCCACTTTAATCCAATCCAATCCAAATCCAATCCAACCGAATCCAAGCTAAGCCAAGCCAAGCCAAGCCAATCCAATCCAATCCAATAAAATCAAATCCAATCCAATGCCCTTCGCGAGAGTGTTCGTTATCGGAGAGGAGAGGGGGTGAGCGGCGGAGAGCGGCGGAGAGCGCAGCTCGCGCGGCGAGGAGAATGGCAGAGGGGTGGACAACGCCGACAACAACGACGACGACGCCGGAGGGACAAGGCGAGTGAATCAGATGCTCTGCATCTAATAAGCATCCTCCATACGAAGGCACGCAAAGCGACCACATTTCTGGACATCAGCGACAAAGAGTCTGCGGGCCCCTCACGAAGCACTTCACTTGGCGCAATGACGTTGCACTCAAAGCCCAACTTCGCCACGTCACAGTGACACCGGCGTTATCGCTAGCACTTCACGAGGTATATATATGCGTTTATATGCAATATATGTTGAAGTTTTGGCGAGAGTTCGCGAAAGCCATTTTCGACCGTAGTAACCGGTTTTCTAATCGCAAAAATACAGAGGGCGTTAGAAACATTTGCGTGCTGACACTGTATTTGCTGACATGTGTTAGGCCTGGTTCATACTGTTGTCGCTACTGTCATAATTATTTTAAACGACGTGATTTCACGTCTCAGCCAACCGAAACGTGTGAAATGGCATTATTTTTACGTCCATAGATCCCCATATGGCTTTTACATCGGTAGTTTGAACATAGCTTTAGAGTAATTCACAAACGCAGTCACAGAACACGAAGCGCAAGAAGGTGCACAATTCGCAGCAAGAAAATCCTGCTATTTCCTTAACCAGCTTGCCGCAGATAATGTGGCTATCATTAACTGCTCATGGTAGGATTGCACACTTCCATTCAGTGGAAAATGACGGTTTAAAACTTACCGGAAAGCTGGGTTCCATGCTGACCCATCCTTCGAGGCAGACGGAGGCACACAAGTTCCGCAAGAAAAACCTTGTATTGTCGTCATCATTAGTCAACGCACTAGTCCCATCAACACGTCTTCCAAGTTGCTCCTCGCCTGCAGTCTCCTCAATCACCACTGTTACCGACACTAAACAAACCTTACGCGCACTGCGGCCACCACCGCGGAAAATTTTTGTTGCGGCCAACACGCCCACCAACATTTGGTTTGGAAATGGTAAGCCTAACCAGTTGCAACCTTTTCAAGGCTCCAAACAGCGCGAAAGTTCTCTTCACCACAGTTCAGAGGGCAGCGAATACGCGACGGAAACTGCGCAGCACCACCGGCGGATATCAGTCGTCGTTTGGCCCAGAGGGAACGACCTGAACCACGTCTCTGTCACTGCCACACATATCGGCACAACTAACACACCCGTCAAGGAAGGCATGCCCAACAATTAATGCGACGTTTCTACGCAGGTAACTACTTAAATCGGTCCCCCATCCAAGCACGGTAACGAAGGTAACGAAGATAGCCCGAGCATCGCAGAGGCGCTGCAGTTGAAACATCGTCTGCGAGCGACGGCAACTGTCTGTCTAGACAGAATTATTGTGAGGCAAAGAAAAATAACGAAAGAGAGAGCGTGTGTACAGATGTGACGAGCCGCGCAAGGAACGGCGTCGGGCACAAAACGCAAATTCACCACGTCATGGTGTCGCCGCCGTTGTCGCAGGCAGCTCGCGAGCACTTGCATCGGAAATCACTGAAATCATCGCAAGTCATTACAATTGGTTACCACGGCAACCACCTTCTAGTCTGCACGAAGAACGAATGGACGGCTCTTGGCCGGCGTTTGGGAAAACCGTGAATTCCGCGATGGAGGAAGACGCGACAAAAAAAAAAACTAAATCGCTGCGTGCCGATGAAAGCCGTCGTGTACGATGGTTACCCAGAGAGAAGCAGCGCTAAAACAGCTTCAGTGACTGACGAATATTTGTAGTTGAACTGTTTTAATTAGGTTTATGGGGTAGCCCAGTGCGTAAAGAGTAGCGCTGCTGAGCCCAAGGACGCCGATTAGACCCCGGCGGATGCGACCACTTTTTGATGGCAGTAAAAAACGAAAACGCCCATGCGTCGAGATTGCGCCCGCGATGAAGAGACCCTCGGTCTCTTGAAAGGAATTTGAAAGTTTTTTAATGCGACGCTTTCTATGCGTTGCCAATAAACATTGGATTTGTTTCCTCATCTGCTTTCAGATTTTCTGATCGTCTGCTACCTCATTTAGCTTCTTCTTACCGTGGAAAGAGCCAAATGAGGTAGCAGACGATCAGAAAACCTGCTTTCCCATTTTGTGATCGTCTGCTATCCCATTTGGCTCGTTCCTGCCGTGGAATGAGCGTGAATCCACATCGTCCGTTTCGCTCTGCATACCCCAGGTGGCGCCATCGTTCCAAGATCAGCTTGCACTGACTTGCACGTCAAAATCGGCCGGCATTTTCCCATACGCGAAATTCATTTTTATTTATTTTCAGAATAAACAGATAAGTACCGTCGTTGTTCTCGGTTTCAAACAAAATAAACCCCAAAATTCGGCTTTGAGCACGGTTCGCCAAGGAAGAAATTTTAAAGTGTTCCAATTACTCTCGTGACACCCTCTATAAACTACTGTAATTATTATCACAATCACCGTTGTCAGCAGCCTACTGACGTTCAGTTAGTGAGGACTAAATTTCCCATTTTCAATCAACGCTTGCTAAGTTGGGCCACCCCAAACCATCCTGAACACTCCTCCCCCCTAATTTTTTCATCGCCAAATCCCACCGAATATTTTGTATGATCGTTCTTTTAATTCCGTCTCTTAAAGCCATTTTGTTGTTTGTGTGGCTTTCCTCTTGCCGGTACTCCACATCACATATCGGGGCCACAAAGAATTTTTTAACACAAAAGTGTTTTATTCCGGGATTCACGAAGATTTCACTTACGTCATATCCGTCATGGAAGTGACGCCACTAGAACGAAGCAAGCGTCCTGTAAAGGATGCACCCCTGCAAAAAGGGTCTTCTTGCGGGGAAGCAACCTTTAGTGCTAACTTGTTTGGCAGTGTGGATAAACGATGGGGATAACTACTTAAGAACTCACGAGGTGCAACTTAAGGTTAAGGGAAAGCGAAACGCAGCTATAATGAAGCATAGAGCTTTGTGGGGGTATAACAGATATGAAGTAGTAAGAGGAATGTAGAAAGGAGTAATGGTTCCGGGTCTCACGTTTGCGAATGCTGTACTCTGCTTAAAATCAGACGTTCTATCAGGCCTGGAAGTAAACCAGAGAATGGTAGGACGCTTGGCCTTAGGCGCGCATGGAAAAACAAGTAACGAAGCAGTTCAGGGAGATATGGGCTGGGCGTCGTTTGAAGTTAGAGAAGCACAGAGTAAAATATGCTTTGAGATGAGGTTGAGGGCAATGGATCAACGAAGGTGGGCAGCTAAGGTATTTAGGTACCTATACTTGAAAAGCGTGGACACGCAGTGATTAAGAAAGACCAGAAGGCTAACGATGAAATACGGAAAGAACAGTGGAGAATACAAAACAGCCAAGGTAACCAAAAAAGAGGCAAGACAGATTGAAACGAATAAATGGAGGGAAAAAATGGAAGCTAAAACGTCGTTAGAGATGTACAGGGCTGAGAAATTGAACATCAGAAAGGAAAATTTCTACGATAATTCCCAGGGCAGTGCTTTGCTTTTTGAGGCTAGAGCAGGTTGCCTGCAAACTAAGAGTTTTGTGGGGAAGTATTCACAAAATGATGGGGTATGCATGGTCTGCGGAAAAGAAACAGACACTATGCGGCACATAGTGTTAGAATGTGAGGGTATCCATCCAAATCTACATGAAGGGAATATTGGGCTTCCAGAAGCCCTAGGATTTAAGGGTATCAGAGAGGAAGTTAACTTCAAAGCTGTCGAAGGGACGAAAAGAAGATTAGAATGCTGGTGGACGAAAAGCAGAGAGGGGATTATTGCCTAGGACAGTTACCACCTGTAACAGGAAAAAAAAGTATTTCGGGCCTAATAAGCTTTAGTGCCTGCCCTAAGCAGCGCTAGTATTAAACCAAGAGTGTAAAGCATGGTTGTATTAGTCCTTTTTGGTAAGATGACATGTCATCACCCCGCTTCAAAGGGGAAACCAATAGCAATCATCATCACCATCATCATGTACGTTATAGTTATGGTTGTTCGTTTTCGGGTTTTATATATTAAGACGAACGCGTTTTATGCCGGGGTACACCAAGATTCCACTGAAGTCATAACCGTCACGGAAATGACGCCAGTACACCTTTTCCAAAGCTACCCACCAGCAGGACGTCACTCGCCAAGCACACCCACAAGACAGCCGCCGACCCGCAAATCATGCCGCGCTGCAGATTTCGCTGCACCGTTCACTTTCGTGTTTTATCGATTTCAATGACAGAGGAATCAATCACTGTTTTTTTTTTCATTTAAATTCAGCCAGGATGTGTTCTGCACAGCTTGTTCCCCATCGATCACGCTAGCTTCCTGTTCCTAAGACTTGTACCACCTGTTGATATTTCCATGGCTCTATTACCAGACTGAAGTTTCCTTACTGGTGTCGTAACGAAGATTCGGCCAGCATTAGGAATACTGCCTCGCGAGCCAGCACCGGAAGTACACGTTGGCTGTATACCATTTTTTGCAGTAACACACGTAACCTACTTGCTGATGAAGCTTTCCAAAAGCACCCCCTCTAGCGCTCATTCACTTATTCTTATATTTACTAAGATACGCATGGTTGGTCCACTGTTCTGCTTTTAAGCATTGCTTCAGATTTTCTTAATTTATATCAAGCCTCGCACGTATTAAAACCCATGATAATTCGAAACAATATAACCCCAAAATCTAAATTCTAGTAAAGCTTCTTAATTTCGGTTTGTCCTTCAAATCCGGGTGTACTAATGCAAAAAATGCTCCCGCACGCAAACTTTATGCGGCGTTCGCACTGCTGTCTCAATCTTGAAACCGCTGAATTCTGTCCCACTGAGTCCCTCTACATTTATACTTGGCTTTCTTCTGTACGCAGTTCGACCGCAACTACTTCGGCGAACTGCTCGGCATGAGCCTGAACGTCAAGGGTCATCTCATAGACCATGGCCTGGAGGAGAGCTTGCGCGAGCTGTTCCACGAGATGACCTGGCGCGAACGATTCTACTATCTCATGCTCAACCCCCACTGGCACCCGCGGAACGTGAAGATGTACATAATGCCCACCGCTGAGGATGCCACCAAGGCTGTGAGTGAGAATTTGAAGTCACTTCAAATTCTTTCCGAGTTGCAACTTGTACTTTAAAAGCGAGTGACAACCGGTATTACTGCTCCTAGTGCAGCCAACCAAAGCATACGATAGTCTACGCGTTGGGTCATGAAGCATCGAGTGAACTAATGGGATGAAGGGAGGGAGGAGAGGAAAATCTTGGAAACCACATGCTGCAATTTGCTGTATGTGGGGAACTATATCTCGCTCGTAAGTTTTCGTGTCACTCGGCGCCACTTCTGATTGTATCCATATGGAAAGGTTCCATGATCGCACGGAAGTAATGCTTGATGTAGCTGCCACACCTACTCTCTTCGAATGACTACTGCCCGCTGAACAGAGCCATGTGTGCTTGAGCACCGCTGATTTCATGTTCTGTATACTGCAGAGGCACCCACCACATTACTGTCCCTAGTCGCCATAGCGAGGCGGGCAGCGCATACGCTAGACGGTCATGCAAAGACAACCCACATGCAATCAATTAGCTGCTCCTCATTAACTTTGTAGCTCCTTTTGGTACGAAGGGAGCGCTGCAATACCAAGGTCACTATGGTTAGTGATAATAGTAAAAGCTCGTTAATTTGAACTCGGTTAATTCGAACTTTCGGTCAACTCCAACTCACGCCCTGGTCCCGGCACAGCCCTGTATATTTAAATAATGAAAAAGTCCCGATAATTCGAATGCGTCGGTATCCAGAACGGTTAATTCGATCTATGATCCCCTGGTTTCCATCGCTGCTCACAGAAGAAGTCTGCCCGGAATGATTACAATGGGTCGCAAATCTAAACCAAACCAAATTCACTAGAGATTCAAACACAACGAAACAGAAAAACAACAGCATGGCCAGCGTTCTACGCTCCTGCAACAGCTTACTTCGCTTCTAGAAAGGGCGCTGCACCACCGGCGCCAGTGCTCCGGCTCATGTCATTATTATTTACGAAACAGAAATAACCGGCCACGAACGTGTATAGCGACTAATTCACGATAACGAGCCCAGAGGTGGCTTGTTTGAGTAGTGCCCGCACAGTGTGCGCAATTTCCACTCATTCTAGCGCCCTCCCGTCAATTCAAACTCCGCTTAATTCGAACAATTTTATGATCCCCTTCGAGTTCGAATTAACGAGCTTTTACTGTATTTATTTTGAGGCCCTAGTCATGCATTCGCTGTGTTTTTGTTTCCGCTTCCCAAGGTTGACATCGAGCTTTCGTACAACTTCCTCGAGCCCGACGACGCCCGGGAGAGCCACTTCTCGATCCACGACCAAATCGGCGACGACGCCGAGGTGCCGTCGACGCACGTGCTCAAGCTCGATATGCATCTCAGGGGCGAGTCGAAAGACCGCTTCGTGGCGTCCGAGCTGAGGTACTCCTTCAGCCACGACCTGTTCAAGCACAAGCTTCAGTTTTTCTACGACAGATCGCAGTTCAGCAAGGACCCGCACAGCGCACTCAAGGTACCTGGGCCCAGCACCCGTACTGATTGTATGACAATGCTGCGCTTCTTAAGTCACCACGCGAGGCCCTATGCCAGATCAAGTATAGTTCCGCTTTTACGGCATCTGTAGGAAAAGCTGATGGGACTTGAAATTTCTGCGTACGGTCCACGTTGTCAATCTGTGTTGACACCTTGGCAGTGATAAAAACACTCAAGGGAAGGCTATAAACAACAATCATTCCCACTAATATCCCTAATCTCTTGTAGCTTAGACTATTTTGACGGTAGTTGCTACCGGCGCCATGGTTGATACTCCTACGATTTAGAAGCCGCAACAATTTTTTCGGCTCTAATACTGCAATCTGGGCTACATCACTTATGTTACGTCACAATGTGAAGTGGGTGCAGACCATACCAAAAAATAAGCCAACAAACTGCAATTTAGAAGTGTTCCCTTATATCTCCCGCTGACGCATTTTACCCAGCGGTTTGGGGTGACTACATATACCCCAGGGACACGAGTGGAACTAATATCATACAGGAATTTTGTTTGAAACCGCAAACAAACTAGAAGTTACCCTAAGTTTACTAGAAGTTACCCCTTCTCGTGCTAGAAAAAAAAAAGCGTAACAATGTGAATTGTCACAACGACCACACGCTACCTGTTGCTTTGCATCGTTCCTCAGATCTGCTTGGACGTATCAGCGAAGTTCCCGGAGCCCGACTGGACCAGGGCCGACAACTTGGCGACATTCTACCAGAACAGTCACGTCGATGCCAAGCTGGACCTTCACTACGGAGACACCTGTGAATCAGGATCTAGCGTAGGGCACCGCATGTTTCTACCCCAATTCTTAAGTCCCTTTTCGCAAAAGGGCATCCGTCCTGGGCAAAAGCTGCAATCGCATTTTTCATTGCAAATACCGAGTACTGAACGTGCCTCTTCGGTCCAAACAGTTTACACTTCGTTAGAAGAAAATGAGGCATTGAACCACAAGGAGTGTGAGACTGTTTTTGGTGGCCTGTTGAAGGCATGAACTTTTCACTGCATAAAAATTGATAGCATGTTTTTGTGTTATTCTCTGCCTAGACTACTAGCCAGCCAGAAAATTCCAGCGGTTGCTTCCCTTTTCGAATAAATTTGAAACAGCACGGGCTATATATATATATATATATATATATATATATATATATATATATATATATATATATATATATATATATATATATATATATATATATATATATATATATATATATATATATATATATATATATATATATATTGTAAGGCCTATGGTAGGCGAAGGCAGACCAGTACGCGCAAACCGCTTTATTCGCAGGCCGAGCTGCAAGGCGGCAAGATGGCGACCGAACCAGGTTACCGATCCGATGATGATAGTTCGAGAAGGTAGAAGAATCGGTGATGATGAGTATATACAAAGATGAAGAAGCCGTGGCCGCAACCGGGCGCCAGTGATGATTGCATTCCAGTGGGACAATCCATTCAGCGCTACGAACTTCCACAAACGAGGCTACCACTGGTCTCACAATATATATATATATATATATATATATATATATATATATATATATATATATATACGGGACAAGGGACTCGGTAAAGATACATATCAATGTTGCAGTCGTCATTGCCAGTGCTATTCGGCTTTTTTCGAAATATTTAATAGGGCCGAATGACGTGTGCTTGTCACGTTTCTTTGATTCATTGATAAATAAGCGAAAATATAAGTCGAGAAAAAATCCGCCGTTTTCCGGGAGCGGGAGCCGTTTTCCCGCTCCCGGAAAACGGCGGATTTTTTCTCGACTTATATTTTCGCTTATTTATCAATGAATCAAAGAAACGTGACAAGCACACGTCATTCGGCCCTATTAAATATTTCGAAAAAAGCCGAATAGCACTGGCAATGACGACTGCAACATTGATATGTATATATATATATATATATATATATATATATATATATATATATGTAGACAAGTGCAGACCTACAATCCCACAAGTGGGTGAGCAGTCACGCTCTCATTTGACCCGCACCGGAAGTAGCGGAAGCAACACATGACACGTTATTGAGCTCCCTTAAGGGGCGGTGGGAAGCTCGGAATTTCATAATTTGGCTCTTTAAAAAGTTCATGCTAGTGTGAAGGTCTCTCCTCACGATACGTTCGGCGCGCGCCACGACTCTCCCAGCAGATCACAATCGACGGCAAGTTCACGCAGACGGACGACGACCTGCAACAGCTGCTGGCCGCCTCCGAGGGCAAGCCACTCTACTTTAGCCGAGCCAAGCCCAACTGGCTGCAAAAGATAGCCAACTACTGCCAGGAAGTTCGTAAAGAGGGCGTCCCCTACAACTACTGGTGCCTCAAGCTCATGCGCTTCTCCAGCCGCCTCGGGAAACTGACCGCCAACGTGGAGTACAAGAACTACAAACCCGTAAGTTCCTGTCTTACTTTTCGTTGCAATCGCTCGTTGTTCTTCACCACACAAGGACCAGAAAAGGGTTATTTCAGTTTCAGTTTTCAGTTACCCTTTATTTGCGTAGTAGCCATTACATAAAGTATTCAGGAAAAAAAGCTGGGAACAGCTTGACGGGCCCGGATTACCCCCGGGGCAGTTTCGGCAAACAGGGCAGTAGACATGTTTTCAGTAAACACCAGAAAAGGAAAATCTGAAACAATGTGACAGATACAACAAAATGGCTACATTCCAATCTCAACAACAATTTGGCGCAAGTTTCTGAAGGAAATGTTGGTTAGGTCAGCGTTAGCATTGCACAAATAATTTACCATTGTAGGGAGACACTATTTTAGCATTTGTTTTCCATAATTTGTACGACACCCATGGAGACCTTCCAGAATACAGGGTGGAGGGTATTATAAGAGGGGGTGGCTTCTGTTAAATTCGCTAGTTTTTTTTTTGTGTGTGTGTGTGGGGGGGGGGGGGGGGGGGGGGCTTGTCCTTTTTGTTTTGCTCTACTCTAAAAGAACTAGAAAGCTTATACCGATAGAAATTATCGATCCTTTTGACATTGTTGTTCATAAATATTTATCTGGTGTGAGCAAGGTGCGGAACATTGCATGCTAAGCCTAACGCTCTTATTTTCAGTAACAAAATTTTTCGGATATTTTAATACCCGCAGGTTAATACCCACCGCCACCCGCAGGTTAACCCTCGCAATTTAATACCCGCCCGCACCCCACGCGGAAGCACGTCTTTGATCCCACAAAATGTTCTCTATTTTGCCGCTGCTGTGGATAACCGGGTCCCACAAAGGCATAATGCGGGGCTGCGACAACTCTACGTTAGATAAGACCCTCCACAAACCTCCACCTTTCAACAGAACTTTAGAAGGTGTCTTGGCCAGCCCTGGCCTCGAAGATCAGCTTCGCTTGATCGGAAGGGCTGTCGACGCGGGCCGAGCTAAAGGCATCCCGGAGTGAGGACGCCTTTCTTAAGCCTTTCCTCCGTTTCTTTAAAGTTTACCATCTTTTTGCCTCTTCTACCCAATACCTACAAATTCCGACTCAGTAACTCTCCTAACTATACAAGTGTCATAAAAAGCTAGTGAAATGTGTGCTAAATGCGATTTTTGAGGCTTGAACGAAAGAAACAAACACTGCCGCGCCAGGGAAATTTGTTTTTAAATGGCATTACCATCTAATTTACAGAGACAATTGCCGGGAATGTGGCCTTCCGCGTGAAACTATTCACGAGCGAACTCGTTGGTGTGAAGCCTTGGGTACAAGCCATCGTTTGAAATCGCTCGCGCTCAAGCATACCTGCTCTTACCCTCCTAAATCTGAAAATACGCGCGATGCGTAAGATTAACGACACTGGCAAAAGCTGACGTGGGGCCTTCACAATTGTGTAGCATGGATTCGCACGTAATATACAGAAAAACTTACATACACGACCCACAATCCCCAAAAGCAACCACCCAAATTTTTCGCACTCGCCCTGCAAGTTACGTAGTCGCACATTTTAATCCCCTCCAGAAACATATCGTACCCAAATTATCAGTTTTTAAACACGATAGTCTTTCTTGGGCTGCTCGAATGGGAAAATTTTGGTTTGCCTGTCTGTATGTCGGTATGTCTGTCTGTCACTTGATTCATTCTGCCGGCCAAAGCAACACAGATACTGCGCAAAATTCTTATATACCCACAGACAAATCTAAACGTCCAAGTCCGGTGTTAATTTTCATACTTCTCAACATTGTTGGACAAGAACAAGATATTGCGCAAATATAAGGCAGAAAATAAATATGTAAGTGCTATTTGCAGTGTTCTTTTATTAGAAAATTTACGGATGCCTGCTTTTTGCGATAGCAAACAAAATACTACAACTGCAAAAACCCTCGCCTGCTGTTTCCCGCGCAACCTGGCGGAAATAAAAAAAATCAAATGGCAACAGCAACGAGAGGTTCCAGTAGATAGGTTTCGCGTTCCTCTTGGAGCGCTCGTGGAGCAGGGCAACGTGGTTCTATAAACGTTGTAGTCGCGTGCCTCGATTCACGCGAGTCTCCGCCGTACTGCGGCGCTGGCATCGAGGCACCCTACTTGGATCAGTAGAACGCGGTAAGTTTTACTTGACTTGAGCAAACCTCTAGCCTGTTATCTTCGAAGGAACGAGACTGGAGAGGAACAGCATGAGAGGTTAGCGGGAAAGAGAAGGGATTACTTGCCTGCCAGGGGCGCCAGTCGACTGTCGTCTTACATCGACATTTGCAACGAAAGAAGCAGATACGCGGCCGATTTTTTTTTTAGAATATTTCCGCTGTCACTTGTTGATGCCATAACCAACGGTTCCTTGGACGAGCGCTTTCTACATACAGCACCACAACTCATCAACTCACGCGCATGTGCACAGCCTGTTCCAGCGCTGTAGCTTTTGTATTTGTTGGCAGCTGAAGTTTCACCCAATATATCTCATTTCTACTCCATGTAGCAAAAACAGTTGTGATTCCCACCCTGCCACCTCTCTTCTTTTCCACAGCTGCTGAAGTGCCTCCTACCGAGTTACGGCAGCCGCAACATGCACACGCCGGAACTGGGTGGCTTCCTGGGTGTCCTGCGCTCACACTTTACCGGCGAGAATGGCAAGCTCCACGTGGTGTCCCAGGTGCCGTGGTGGACCAAGAGGGTGCAGCCACACACAGACATCATCATAAAAACCGAGGACGGGCGCCGGTTCCACCACCCGAACGTGCCCACCTACACTCGCCTGCTCGAGCCAAAGGTGTACACCTTGCTCGGATATACGAACATTGGAGAGTACTCCAAGATCTATAAGCATTGTGAGTATCTCTTGCACCCAACTTTGAAAAGCGATAGCCGTGTGGCTTGGCTGGGAAGTATAATTGGGTACAAACGCGTGGGGGATGTGGCACACGATTAATTTTAGGCTGCGTCTAATCTCACGGCAGCCGTGAGAATTACTCCGGGAAATTCTCACGGCAGTTTCCATAAAAACTGGCTCACCTAAAATTTCCTGAATAATATTACGTCCAACGTAACCTAACATAACTTAACCTCACTGAACCTAACGTAACCTAACCGAACGCGTCACAACCTACCCAAATCCAGCCCAACTGCAACAAACCTAACCTAATCTAACCCAGCTTAACGACACAGAACACAACCTACATTAAACGCAATTCGACCCACTCTAGAAGTCCTGTGCGTCGGTCTTTTGGTATAGCAATAACAAGTGTAAAAAAGTATTAACAAAATCACGATGACCGAAAAATTCTGCAAGCTAAAAAAAAACACTGCAATGTCGGACTCGAACCTGAGCCTTTTCGATTAAATCCAAGCACTATACCACAGCGCTACAGGGGCAGCTGCAAACACGGATTTTTGGAAATATTTATCCCGTAAAATCTCCACGTTACGTGCTTAGTAAATGAGAGGCGACTGCTGTGAGCAATTTCTGACGGTAATTCTCACGGTTGGCGGGATAATAGACACTACCTTAATTTTACGAGCAGAGCACTTTAGGGGCCCGTGTCGTCGTCGTAGCTCGTCCGTGGTCATGGTACCTAGCCATCATAGTCGATCGGCGTAACGCAACCGAAAAGAGGCTTCGAAAACATCACCGTTTACCCTGGGTTGTGATCGAACCTGGGTTGCTCGCGTTGTGAAGCTGATGTCGAGCCCACGTTCCGTACATGCAAAATGTGAGGTGTGATTTTCGCGCTGCGCGTTTAACCTCGGAGGCTGCCCTTTCTAGGTTTAAAATAAGCGCACAGTAACATGATATCAAGAAAAATCATGAATTAATGCACCACGAATTATAGAAAACTTATTCCAGTGTCTCTTTATAGGCCTTTTCAGGTACTGTGGTGGCCTCTCTTGGCTAATTTTATTGTCAACGCCAGGCTGATACTGAAAGTAGTCAAGAGATGTTGGCAAAGCCCCTCTTGCAAATCACTGCTCCGCGCTTGAGAGCTTGCACGTTGAGTGGAACTGCTTTAATTTTTTGATCACTGCAGCATAGTTATAGGAAGGGCATGTCGAGACCATGTATAACTATCGTGCAGTTACAAAAAAAATTAAAGCAGTTCCACTCAACGTGCAAGCTGTCAAGTGCGAAGCAGTGATTTGCTGGAGCGGCTTTGCCAACATCTCTTGACTACTTTCAGTATCAGCCTGGCGTTGACACCGAAAATAGTCGAGAGAGGGTACCGCAGCACCTGAAAAGGCCTATAAAGAGACCCGAACAGGAATGTGGAATCTTGGGAGACCTTATTACTCAACCACAAAGCTGAGCAACGCAAAGTCACCGGTCTCGTCCTGACCACCGCCGAATACCAAGGGATTCCGGCCGACGGTTAGGGGGAGGAACGGGTGTCTTAGGCTAATGCCCCCTCCCTCGTCATTCAAGACGGGTGCAAATGAAAGTTATTTCTCTCTCTCTCTCCCTCTGCACGATAGTCAAGCGCCTCCTTCGCGTTTACAAATGATGCTCCCTGGCGTGCAGTTACAAACGAAAACCCGGTGTATCACTCTGAAGCAGTGAAGAAATGCCATGCATGTGCAGCTCTCCCGCTCATGGCAGTCCTTTCAACAGTGATTACTCCGTAGTTATTTAGCGAAATGTAAACCGTTGTTTCGCAGCTAATATTGTGGGTGAAAACTTGCTTTGTGCACAGTTTCAAGTCTCGCACGTTGCGCGACTAGGTTCCTGAGCCAGGGAAACTATCCCATAGAAATGCATGGCGAGTAAGATTTGACAGCGAATTACACACAAAATATTCAGAATACTGGAAATTTCTTTGAGTGTTTTAATCTTCACGTTGACTTCTTGCTTTGTGCCGAATATCATTTTACTGCAGTGGTTTTGCTAGGCTACTGAGAGGTCAGAATTTGTAAGCGAGGAAGCTCATATGGGAAGCTGAAACTGTGGTTGCAAAAGCTTTTTTCCCCTATTGTACAAACAGCAACTCCCGGCCATCCCAGACCGCCGATTCAGATATTTCACGAATATTTTACAATACCGATTGCCGTTCGTCACGCAACCTTTCGATGTGTTTCGGAATGCGTGGCGCTGTGAAGACGATATCCGGAGAAACCAAGCAGCGAATCAGAACGACACAAACGCATCGTATCGCCGCTCACAACACGTCATCTGATTATTTACACCTTATCATTATGCAGGGTATTGCGACCTGCAATCGAACAATGTCCGCACCTTCGACGGCTCCCTGATTCACCTGCCCGAGACGGACTGCTACAAAGTGATCTCCCGGGACTGTTCGCCTAACAAGCGGTTCGTCATCCTTGCACGGGCCACGAACAACCCTTCCTTCAAGAAGGTATGGCGTCTTCTGCTCAAAAAGCACACGCTCTGTAGCACGTACAGCGTACAAGAGTATATCGCTTTTGCTCTAGATCCCGGTGATCTTTGCAGTATCAGAAGTCCCTCTAGAATTCAATTTCCCTTCTTCTTCCAGCCTCCAGTCGAGGAGATTCTTGAAAGAAATTATCACATATAAAAGCATTGCAATATTCGACAACTCTTCAGCCGATTCCGAAGCCTCGTTTACCTTTAGTGAACCTAGATGACGCCACCATACCGTTGCAAGCAGTTTTCTGCCTTAGGTTTGTTTCTGAACGTATTTCATCCTGGCTTGCTTTTGTTCTGGGAGAAGATAATCGTTTCTGAAACATGGTGCTCGCTCGACAAATATGGCTAAGTAAGAGACCGTTGCTTGCGTCAATCGGCCAGTGTCGTCTGCGACAACCCAAAAGCCCCGCAGTGCTGTGCAGCTAAACCAAGCATAGGGCGCGCAGTACCAACAGCAGCACGCATCGGTACTTCTGTTTACGTGTACTTTCGTAACTTCCACTGCTTGTCCCCTCATTCTTACTGATATAAAAGGAATGTGCGCTAAATTTAAGCGCAAATAGCTCTCGAAGTGCAGAGGTGCGCTGCCTGACACGAGAACGTAGAACAGTGTGAATTACACAAAAACAGACAAGGTTAGGCGCAAGTGTTTTTGTGTAATTCACCCTGTTCTAATTTTTGGTGCCAGGCTGCGCACTTCTGCACTTCGAGATGTTAAAGCACAAACTAGCCCACTCCCAAGCCTTGCTGAAGCAACTAGCTCGTTCGGTAAGCTTATAAGCTATACCTAATTTGCGTATGCTTTTGCCGGCCTCCGCCAATCGCAGAGCTGGCTGGTATGGCATCATAAGTTCTGTTGCGGGAAATCAGCTAGTGGGTCGCATGGCCATTCCCTTTTTTTCCTAATTATATAGCTTATTTGAGCGAAGTTTACGTTAAAATTTGTGTCAGTTTGATTCTAACGAGGCGATCTTTCGAATGAACCAAACGTGTGTTTTGTCTTCATGACTCCTTTTAAGCTCATAGCTCGCTAACCCGTAAAACTTCTTCCTGGTGGTTACAAAGAGTGAATGGACGATATTATGACATGAATAATGATAGCGGGTTGCATGACACGTTCGTAGTACCATACCCCTTCCTGAAACGTTTCGTATATACGGAATTACGGGAACAAGGCATTCTTACCTATCATGACACAACCCCGCTATACAACAAGACTTTTGTTTAGGAGGAGGACATGACAAAAAAGGGCGCATGCCCTTCAAAAAATTTGACACGATTTTTACTTCTATATTACTGCTGTAAACGCCAAATCACTCTCGGTGTAAATTCCGCGTATCCTTCGTATACCGAAAATATATGGGGCCTGATTTCGGTCTCAAACGATGCCAGAAACGTGAAAACTGCGCCAATTATTATTATATTGAGAAATCATGTGATTTTACTTTATGTAGAAATAATATCTTCTTTATCTATGCCCCGGCGCTCTATAGTCTGTGTCAACTCCGTATTTCAGTAATTTAGAATACACGGAACGTTTCAGTAGGGTTAAGGAATTAGAATATTTAATATGCACACGACATGACTGATTTCGGCATTGTTGATATTAGGGTTTCCAGTGTTATTTGTAAGATTTCAAGTGATCGAAAATGAGGCAGGCTTTCTGTAAAACCGGCAGGGGAGTTGGGGTCATTTACAGCCGTTCCTTGGGTTGGCATGCAGGGCCAGAAACGCTGCTGCTGCCCACTGAAATCTGTTTCGTATTGGTTAATTCACATCTGGTCAGCCAGGTGCGACCGCGTAATATTAGCGAATGAAGTAGTTTGTTAGGCATTCCGTAGAAAGTGTTTCTAACGCTGGAGAGCCTTCTATGCGATGCCGATGGGTAATCCGCCGGCTTTGGCGGTTTAAACAAGCAACGTGGGTGAAATAGACAGTGAGGGAGCGTGAATGAGGGATGACTTTCGTTGCCAGCCTTCAACCAGGGCGCTTCTTCCTCTCAACATACTGTCCACTATCAATACAGCGCAACCTTGAGAGACACATTATGAGGCCTTTGGAAAAAAATGATCAAAAAAGGGGAACACTTTGGTTTAAACAATACACTTCTCGCGTATTTACTCTGTTTTTCAAGTGCCCCGGTGGGCCTAATATCTGACAACCTGGAAAGAACAAAAGGGGCTCGCTGAGGTTGCTCAACGCATAAGAAATGTAATCATGGTACCAAGTTACTACCTGTAAGCGACGTACATGGTGGATAAAGCTGTTTTATATTACGACGTTTTGGAAACCGATTGCATTACAACCAAGACGCGACTGGCAAGCCTGTTGTTCGACAGACAGTTATCTACTGCGTCGGTGCCCAAAAACGGATATTGCCATTGTCGTTCGTTGATTGATTGATTGATTGATTGATTGATTGATTGTGGGGTTTATCGCGCCGAAGGAAACGCAGGCGATGAGGCGCGCCGTAGTGGAGGGCTCCGGATTAATTTTGACCACCTGGGGATCTTTATCGTGCGCCGAAATCTGGTACACACGGGCGTTTTTGCTTTTCGCCTCCATCAGAAAAGCGGCCGCCGCGGCCGGGAATCGAACCCGCGACCTCGTGCTCAGCAGCGCAACGCCTTAGCCACTGAGCCACCGCGGCGGGTCATTGTCGTTCGTGCACCTTGATGTACATCCCTGTGTGCGCCTTTCCGAAATTGCAGGCGCTGAAGCTGTTCATCCACACGACCAAGATTGAACTTCTGCCCACCAGCGAAGCCTCCGGGCTGTCCCTTCTGGTGGATGGCACCGCGCAGGAGGTTACGAAGGAGAGGCCCTACAGTCACACCTCGCACGACGCGGAGCTCTTCGAGGTCAAGACAAACCGCTGGGGTTGGTTCGAGCTGGTGTCCAAGCCCTACGGCATCTCCATCAACACCGACGGGAACTTGCTTTTCATCCAGGTCAGATCATAACGGCACATCACCTGTTGGGGAAACCTCAGCATTGCTCCCTGCGGGGCGTATACAGCTTAGAACTTTCAATCAAATGGCGTTCAGTCAGGGCGGCAACCTTTCCGATGGCGCTCAACAGAAACTCCTTCCTTCTTTCCTCCTTTTCTTAAACCTCTCTCTCTCTCTCTCTCTCTCTCTCTCTCTCTCTCTCTCTCTCTCTCTCTCTCTCTCTCTCTCTCTCTCTCTCTCTCTCTCTCTCTCTCTCTCTCTCTCTCTTCTTCTTCTTCTTCTTCTTCTTCTTCTTCTTCCTTTATCTTTATTTCCTGCTTTCTTTGCTTGTTTCGTTCCTCCTATTTTTCTGTCTCCTTTTCCGCCTTCCTTCCTTCCTTCACGTCAAATCTATTCATTTCGAGTTACTTCCTTTTCGGTCCGAACTCACTGACTGTAACTGTAGTTGTAACACCACCCGTCCTCCTCTAAGCAAGGCTCTATTTACAACTGTTACGTCAAGTAGGGTGCGGTGATAGAACGAACTGAAATTCAGAATGAAAACAAGCAGCATTTCATGGTATCTTGGTTGTGTCATTGAGATGAAACGGTTGTGATCTCTAACGTACCTCCCAAACGCTGGTTTACGTCACGGTCGGGCTCGCTCTGAACGTTCTTTGAATCTGTCGCTTCGAACTATGTTAGAATCAACCACAGGGGCGTGACAAGGCAGCGTTCGTTGTGTGGGATGCAATCATGCATAGTTCTGAAGGTGCTCCTTTAACCGTGTGTCGAGTTTGTGGCTCGCTCTATGTTTGTTGGATTTCTAATTTATGTTGCTTTTCTCACAGACACACGCGTACACACACATTCTGTGATAACCAAAAGTACAAGAACATCTCCTGAATGGATTTGAACCAAGGGGCAAGCAATTTTCTGAAATCGCCCCTTCCAATGTTTTCGTTCCTAAGTCTGAAGGGTCATTGGCCTTTCCAGCGACATTCCTCAGGAGAAAGCTATCTTATCTTATCTTGTACTGCACGTCTGGAAGGTAGTCGAAGTTTTAAACGTGCACATACTCTACATATCCAGTGCTCACCACGTGACGCTCTCCCCAGACCTATTCCGAATGACTGTTCAGAACACTGAGCTGGAATAAATGGTTGACAGGAACTTGAGCTACCTAAGCTTCGTATTTCAAATGCATTGCTACCCCTGCATCCCAGCGAAGATTGCTTCAAATGGTCTCAATTTTTCTCGTGGTAAACAATGCTGACATCTGTGAACCTTGCCAAGTATGGTTGTATTTGGGACACAATTGGTGGCCGTTATACAGTAAAACACTGTTAAAGCGAAATCATTTTATTGGAATTTTAACTTTATTCTAAGCTTTTTTTTTATTCTATCAGCAGTGGAGGGCACGCGGAGGGAGTATTTATCACTTTTAACGAAGTACTGCTTATGCCGAAGTACATTTTCTGTCCAGAGAACGTTGATATAAGAAGGTTTACTGTACATCAATTATTGGGTGATTGATTGTAGGGTTTAACGTGCCGACCCAACGCAGGCGATGAGGCGTGCCGTAGCGGAGGGCTCCGGATTAATTTTGACCACCTGGGGATCTTTAACGTGCGCCAAAACATCTTACACACTGGCGTTCTTTTCGCCTCCATCACAAAATCGGAACCCGCGGCCGGGAATCGAACCCGCATCCTCGTGCTCAGCAGCACAACGCCTTAGCCACTGAGCCACGACGGCGGGTACCTCGATCATCACTCATATCGTAGCTGCATCGGTGTATTGTGCAATTTCACAGCGTCATGAGCTCTAATAGGCTTTAAACCTGCCGCTCCGAAGCGTAGACGCGCCATAACCGACCCGCATTCCACCATAAATGTTTCGCCTATAGCATCAAGAACAAATCGACAATAAAAGAAATAGGGCACGTGAAATCTCAGATTTGGAGAAATGTGTCACCCCTCATCTATCCCAATAAAAAAAACAGCGACAAAATCAATACACAACTGCACTTCCACACCCTTTGGTTTAAACGGGCCACGAAGACAGAATAAAACTAACGCAAATTTAGAAAAACTAGACTTCGGTAACCGCCTCTTTAAAAACCTATACCAGGCCATTCATGCAACGGAAGGAGCTTCGCACCCCGAAAGAACTAAAAGAAAATACTGAAAATGTTTCAAATCTCGCGCCACTGTGACGTGATATGGGCCAGCGATAAAAACAGTTGTCAGTGTGTTAACTGCACGTTATCATTCAAGTGATAGGACCAAATGACACTGGGGGCCACACCTTAATCACCCAGTGACGTTTCTTGGCGGTGATATGCGGTGGCTGCCAATCGAAACATTATTCTGTGACAGCGCAGAGCAATTCTATAAAACTTTTTGTGCAGTCGCCACTGCTTGTACTGTTTTATTAAGTATTTCCCTTATTTTTCCAGGTTTGCGATAAAATTGGTACAGTCGAACCTCGTCATAACGAAGTAAAATCGGGACAGCAAATTAGTTCGTTATATCCGATATTCGTTGTAACAGTACAGGTAAAAATCCGCTCTAACAAATCGACAAACTGGCTCGCGCAATAATGCTTGATACAAAAATGATTTTTGAGGCTTCGAACTCACTATAAACAAGGTAACCCTTACCTTTGTCTTTGTTGCAGTTCGAGCTCAATGAACCGGAAGATCAGTACGTGAAATTACAGTAGAACAAGGTTTACTTCACAAAACAGGCCTGGGTCTTTATTTATTTGATGAAGGATGTGACCTTTGTCTGGCGGACACTCACAGAACTGAGCAGAATGAAGTTTTCCACAGTGTCCACGAACAGAAGGGCCTTTTTATACGTCTGCAGTTTTGGACTACGGGCGGTTTTTGCAATTAGCCTGTCAGCCTCCTGGTCAAATATTTCTTCGTTATATCCGATATTGCGTGGATCTCAAGGTTTCAGTTTCGTTATAAAAGAATAGGTGTCATTGAAATAAAGCGCGACCAACCAAAGTCTGTATTTACTTCGCTATAGCCGATAAATCGCTACATCACTGTTAGTTATAGCGAGGTTGAGTTGTATCAGTGTTAGCGGGAGAAAGGAGCCTTTTCAATGAACTAAACGTGTATTTTCTCTTCATGGCCTCTTAAATGCTTTTTGTACAGATGGGGTCTAACAATTCATCGGTCACTGCTCGCTTTCAGGTCGCTCCCTTCTACCGCGGCAAACTGTGCGGCATTTGCGGAGACTACAATTCGGACAAGAGCACTGACCTCACCGGGCCTGATGGTCACAGGTTTAATAGCTCGACCGAATTCGCCAAGACCTACGTGGTGCCCGGACCGGACTGCCATGCCCCGACTGATTGATATTAACTGAGGGACTGACTGACTGACTTATCACAAGCTTGTCGACTTTGTGCCACGCTCTATTCCACCTCTGTTTATAAAAAAACTGGTTGATTCCTCTTTCGTAGGAATCGGTAAAACACGAAAGTGAAATGTACAGCGCACTCTGCATCTGAGCATGATGTCCAGGTCAGCGGCTGTCTTGTGGATGTGCTTGGCGAGCGACGTCCTGCTGGCGGGTCGCTTCGGCAAAGGTGTACTGGCGTCATTTCCGTGACGGATATGACGTCAGGAAAATCTCGCTGTATCCCGGCACGAAACACTTTCGTGTTAAAATATAACACCCAAAAACGAACAACCCTAAGTATAACGTACAAGTTAGTACTAAAGGTTGCTTCCCCGCAAGAAGACTCTTTGTGCGGGCGTGCACCCTTTACAGGCAGTTTGTTTCGTTGTGCTGGCGTCATTTCCGTGACGGATAGGACGTCAGGGAAATCTGGGTGTATCCGGGAATGAAACACTCTCGTGTTAAAAAGATTCTGCATTGTCAAAGGCATGTTGTGTCGTTGCACCGAAGGTAGCTAGGCGGGGGCGGGGGATGATAGAGAGCAACACTGCCTAAGTTGGAATAGTTAAGACGGCATTGAAAAAAACTAAGGGCGGTACTTTGGCCACTGGATTTGTAACTGGCCGCAGCACAACTTCACAAGCTTGTGATACATCTTTCTCTTCCTGATGTGCACTGCCATTAACCCATTGCCTTTTTGTGTTTCCAATAAAAAAAGTCTGTTTCTAAGACCTAAAGGCTGAGGGCGGATCTGTGTTCCTTGTTTATCGTGTGGTCACATGGCACAAGACCGTCGTAGCAGCTTTGCGGCTTTGCTGTTGGAGTGTTTTAGCATAGCGGGTAGCGCATGCTACCCGCTATGCTAAAACATTATGGCAGAACACTGTGCCATACGTGAGATTGAGCCGCGGACTTGAGCCTTCCAGCAGGGGTGGTGTCAGTAATGAAAGTGTCCCTGACTGTTCACAATGTCAGTGCTGCTTTGGGGTACATATGCATACATTACGGTGGTTACTGTCGGTAATAATTGCTCATTCTTCTATGCTCTTTGTTAAATATAGTAAAAACGTTACCGTGATTAATAAGATCATCGTTTCTCGCTGATTGCTTTCTGAGTTTTGAATGAGAAAATAGTGGCGGCGCAAGTCCAGCAGCGCCCCAGAGAACAGAGAGTCCAACGAGACAAGGAACGAACAAAAAAACATTGCGCGATGATCACGTGACTTGTCGTAATATTAGGGCGCAGCTATGGTGACAATTAAGCAATAACGGGACAAAACCGTCCCATGCTAAGCCGTATTCCCGAGCCGACCGATTACGCTTGGCCAGTGTAAGCGCACGCTGAAACCTGCCATTTTGTAAACGCATTGCGCCGGCTGGGTGAGCGAGCGTTCAATGCCACGTGACACCAGACTTGCCGACCATGGATTGTGAACTGCCCCATTCATTCTTAAAGTTACACCGTGACCTGTTAGGACTATGTGCGTCTTAAGGCGAGACAAACAGAGTCAGTGCACTCACTACAGCTGGGCAGCGTAGAGCAAGCGAGTCACTTGCATTGCATGGTGACATCCCAGTCTTCCAGCATAAGCGTGTTCCAAACATCTCTAAACCTCTGCGCAAATGACCCCACTTTCGAATAAATAGAGAATAACACAAGAAAATCGAAATGTTCCGCTCCGCTTTTCGCCCGTATATCATCGTACGATGCAGAAAACCGTTTACGTTTTTTTCCCTGGGCAGTGTTGTCTCCGCAGGGTGGCCCTGCTGCTTTATTCATACGATGAGTTTCTCAGCCGCCATTTTAAAGCGCTGCCAGGGAATGGGGCCAACTTTATCCAGATAACTTCCCTATTAAACACGTCAGACACAGTATCGCAACGTGATCATGTCAAGATAACCCGTAAGCTTGGCAAGGCAATTCTACTGGTAATTAGTTATGTGTAGACTGAGTTAAAATACAGAAGTTTCCGTGACGTTGGTTGGTACATTAAACAAACATGGTAAACCTTAAAGCAAAGCAGCAAATCTAGATAGGAAATGTAATTTATCAGACGGAGGGAATTTGATGGTAAACTTCAGATTATGCGGATTAACACGCCCAAGGTAGGCCTCAGTCAATTTAATGATAAAATTCAGCCCTCACTTGTAATAAGTAAGGACCCTCAACCCACGTGTGCAACACCGGCTGACATCATCTCCGGGATGGAGTTTTTTTTTTTCATCTTCAACATTCTTAACAGCAGGATCAGAACCTCCAGCAACGCCTCTGGATTAGCCCGGCCCACACCGAAAAGGCAGGTACTACTCAACACAGGGCCGATCTTCCATGCAAGGCACACGCCTTTTCACTAGGCGCACACTTTTTCCCCCTTCAAGTCGCAACAATTGCCTTCAAGTGTAAGGAGTTCCAGAACGAACTCCACAGGAACCACAAAACTGCCGTGACTATACCTTTTTAATTTTCCCCTTGAATACACACCTCGATATCCTTTAGTACAATGCAGTGCGTTAAAGAGCGAATAACTCTCCACATCGATGCTCATTGCTTTAAATCCTCCATTCTCCATAAAGGATTCTCCGTACTCAGAGTACACACTAAGAAAACATCGTCGTAACAAAGTGACGACAGGGTCTTTTACTTAGTCTCAGCTCCAGATACGGTTCTTCTGAATCATATATCTGGCGTATGTTATTTAGTGAAAAATGATGCTTCGAGTTGAAGCGTTTTAGCTTTCATTATTTTACCGGCCAAAGAAATGAAATCCACGCTATTCACTTACTCAAAGGCCGGCTGTGTTACTTTACCAGCTGCGCCACTGGCCCACCAAATGCTTCGCTTTCGTTACGCGAGAACCAATTGCGCTGCCTACCCACGTATCTGAGCCTGGTGACTTCCAAGAGACGTTTCAAGAGATGTGCCAAGAGACGAGCTGCGAAGAGACGTGTCCTCCACGGCTCGGACTTGATCTACCAATAAAGTTCGCTCTCTATCCCTCACGGCAGGTTCCTGAGGAGACAGACAGACAGACAGACAGACAGACAGACAGACAGACAGACAGACAGACAGACAGACAGACAGACAGACAGACAGATAACGTTCCTAAGGAGGACTGTACTAGGTGTTTGGGGTGTAAGCAGCGCCGGCACTATATACAATGCATGGCGTAATTGATCACATGGTGTCTAGAAACCTAAGGCCGGTTGCATCTCAGAAAGAAATATGGGGTAGGCCTCGCGGTTTGTTTACGCAGAAAGCAAGCCAAGAGTTGCATAGGAATCTTGGACTGGTAAAAGACACGGGGGGAGGGGGGAAGTACAAACGCGGCATTGTCGCGGCTGGATAGTATAAATTTGGTTTCCTTAGCGTTCAACTGAACAACGCTTAGGTAATTGAATTACAAAGCCTTGAAATGAAACAACATAATATTGGAACAAAAAAACCATTAATTATTGATGGATCTCCCCATTCAGCAGAATTACAACCCTACGGGGGTCTGTAAGGTTCTTGTAAATACATAAATAAATAAATCTCTTGCAGTAACTCCACGACAGCTGCAGCCTACCCGAAACTACAGCTTTGCACATGGAATTCGCTTCAGTGCAGCTTTCCATGAGCACACCACCTCGGCGTCGGTGTTCTGCAGACGCCGCCACGCGGGATTCTTTCACTTAGTCTTGCTGAACGACAGGCGGACCTAGCCTGCCAAGGCGTGGGCAACTACTTTGCCTGATCCGCACCACTCGCTTGAGATGACAAAAAGTCATTAATGTTAGTTCCTTTGAGAAACTGAAGGACTAGCCATGGGGTATCTCACCGAGGAATGCTATATTATTTGAAGATCCTCGAAGGCACGGCTCTCCTTTGCAGTTCTTCAAACAGTGCGCAGCGTTCTACCGCATGATCCGGAAATCTGTGATATAAAAAAAAGATATCACTTGGAACATCCCAACCCGCAGCACAAACTGGGCCGGAGAAAAAATGTGTCGCAGAATTCGCCCGGGTACGTCAGAGAAAGTAATCCTCCACCCTTTGAGTGCATGAAAAATTGGAGGCAAAAAATTTCACCATTTTCCCGTAGGGTAACCCTGAGTAGTATACGAAGCAGCCATGGGGTCGAGTGCGTTTAGGTTGTCACAGACATCATGCTCACCTCGTCTATGATCACGCTTTGCACGTTGCGGAAGGCCACGCGGAAGGTGTTCAACTCGCTGGCGCTGAGGCCTCCGTCCTTGTTGGAGCCGGTGGTCTTCCGAGAGAGTTTGAAAGCCGCGTGCACCGTGGTTCCTCCCACTGCCACAGCCGCCTTTCCGGTGCTCGCGCAGATGACGAACGCGTTGTAGGCGGTGTTGTTGTCGGTGTTGCTGTACCGGTTGTAGAGGTCCATGGCACGCCGGAGGACGAATGCCTTGCCGCAACCGGCCGGTCCGGTGAAGAAGACCCGTAACGGAGGTGCTGACAGCGTCGTCTGCCGGTGGATGATCTCGTGCAGTAGCTCATGTTGTTCCGCGTTTGTCGTCCTCATCAAGTTGTAGTATTTGTCCCGGTCCATGATGTCCTGGCGCTTGCGCACGGCCGCGCACGGACTCGCGTGTTTGATCAGGCGCACCAAGTGTTGGCTCGGGATGAGGTCGGAGTCTTCGGGTTCCGGGTGGACGATCACGGCAGGAGGAGGTGTTGCTCCTTCTTTTTGTTCTTCTTGTTGTGCCCTCTTCTCCGCGGCGCTGACACTGGCGTTGATGCTGGCGTTGCAGGTGGCATTACCGACGGCGTTGCCCGTGGCACTCATCGCGGCGTTGCGGAAGGAAGTTCCCCTACGGGAAGATGATGACGGTGGTTGAACGCGAAGCTATCTCGTGACGGATTCTTTGTTTGGCCAATCCCTAGGGGCATCCTGTCACAATCATCATCAGTGGTGCCTGGACAGGCATGCGCAGTAGAAGTGTGGACGCCGCACAACGGCGCCCACACAACGCCGGAGGGAACAGGCGCCACCATAAGCTGCTTCGCATCTAAAACACGCCGAATACGTTTGTCGTGATTGGAGTAGCCGCTGTACTGCGCGTCCGCAGTGGACAGCGTGAATGCAGTGACAGAGCGCCGTCGCACGGGCTTGGGAACATCGGGGTGGAAGCGCGCCGTGTGCAAAAAGATTGCGTCGCGAGTCGTGGCGTGTTCCTCGTGTCCGCGCATTGACGAACGGGCATAAAACGAAGCATGCGTTGCATGGAACGGTGTCTTAAAAGAAGCATCTGAAGCAAAGGAAGGTGTGTAAAAAATAATTTATAGTAAACGAAGCTGCCTCAGCAGTGCTCGAAGACGCATCATGAGTTTAACACAACTCCAAAACCGAATCCGTGCTTACGCAGATATAACGGACATGTCACAGGTGGCCTCGATGTATTTATTTCTTCCGTCCCACAAAGTTTATATTAACGTGAACGCCGCAGTGACAAGTGACTGATAACGTTCTGCAGCAAAATGCGCCGTCCGAGTGGTACCCAATTTCACAAGTGAGGGGAGTACTTCTCGGAACAATTAAATTGTGGCTACGTTCTTCTTCTTCTCTGTGTGAAACGAGCAGGTGGAACCGCATACTCTGACACTTTTCGGGGGCTGATTGATACAACGTAAATTTTGTTGTCATCTCGTCTCTAAGAAAACTTCGTGTAGCAAAAGTTACAGGTCAGGCTTCGATATGTTAGAATAGCAGCTGATTTTACCCTAAGCGATTAAGGCCGTCTCAATGGTAACTGGTGCAAAGAGTTCGGTGGAGAGTTCAGAAAAGCCACTGCGCTAGCTATTCGTCCGCTGTGAACATAGCCGCACGCACAAACGTGAAGGTGTTATTCTCGCGTATGAACCCGGTTCATTGGCTCACGTACCTACAACCGTAATAATTTGCCACAGATACTTCGCTACACCAATCGTATGCGAGGAATAGCCAGTACGAACTCAAAACTTTTGACTGAACAAACTCCTCAGCAAAGGTGCGCGTAAGGAGGCCCGCTTCCTTCACCACTCGACATAATTAGCCCTCAGAGGTTACATGGCCATGCGTTTGTGCATTCAATCATTCCCCGGCATCAGACTGTCTTAGTGACTCTTCAAGCAGAGGAGAAGACAGTGCGACGTCTCGTGGCCCTTGTTGCTTTATGCAGCCTAGAGAACTACAAAGTATACATCGAGCACCTTTCTGTGCAACGATTTAAGGTGATCCTACTTGGAATGTAGAGGAGAAATTAAGGGCAGTTGTTATAATACTACCGCAATATAAAAGACTGGTGGCTTCCCCGTGGGTTTCAGCGGTTACTCAAAGCCCGTCTGATCGGCGTACCGACGAAGGGACGACTGAATTCTTTGCCTGCCGCCAGAACAGACTACCATTAGGGGTCACACTGAGAAAAGGTGATCCTTCTTAAAGCCGGACAAACCTAAAGTGCCAAATGACAACACAAACCAGCATGTTTTGGACATAACGCGTTAGCCCTGGAAGAAGAAGAGTCCGAGAAACCGCTCTTCAAGTCATCACCGCAGACTTTTTGGGCTGGTACTCGCAGAACGAAATGCATACATGTCCTGCCTACATCGATAGACGAACTGACCTCCATAACCTCTTCAGGGCTTCGAGGCCAGTCGAAGCCAGAATGAACAGCGTACTAGGAAAAATACTCCCCTAAGGAAGACCCCGCAAGATACTTCTTAGGATTTGTGAAATATCCCCCAATTAAATCTGCAAAAAGGCAGTCGATAAGTAAACCCTCATTTCACCGCTGTAGCACAGGTGGTGAAATTCACGCCATCTCGCGTATGAGCATCAGTGATGATGTTGGAAGCAAGCACGCTGCCGTCACCATCACCCGGCTGCGCCGCACTACGGCCTCACTCGCACTTAGAACAGCAGATACTGAAGCAGCGAGTCAGCTTGTTTTTGAAGTGTCATATGAGCTTTAAAAACATTATCGCCACGTGATACCCGTACTTTTAGGCTGAATGTCGGCGATCCTGACGACCTTCAACGCACATTCGGGAAAAAGACATCACGCAAGACTCCTATACGCAGACTTTTGAGATAGCGGCCGCAGAAAGCCCCACACTGCCCCACATATTTCGTCTCTTTTTAAACTTCACACCACCCGCCTTCCATGGATCTCCTCACCCGTATCAGAATGAAACGCAATGCCACCGCCGATTATAGCGTATACAGACCCTGCGGCGCCCTCGGTGTGGCGGTACTTAAAGCTCACACAAACAGGGCTCTTCGACAGAGCTTCGCTTGTGAGGGAGTGGGCTCTTGGGTTGCTGTCACCATGAGGATACTATGGCTGCTACTGGCAGCCGCCACCGCCGCTTCTGGTAAGTGCCGCCCTTTCGAGAATGTGCTACGTCTTACTACATTTTATGTTGCTCCGATTTGAGTTCTACAATGGCCGCGTAATAAAAGCGAGGAACCGTAGTTAAAATAGTAAGTTTGTATGGTTTATGATTACTAGTATAAAGGTCACATTGTTGTAAGGCTGGTTTCGTATGGCTTATCATTAACTGCATCATAAAAAGATACCGTGTAGCCCCCCCCCCCCCCCAAAAAAAAAAAAAAAAAAAACAAGAAAGGTATATCAGGAGAGAAATATCCGCCAATATCTCTTCACAAAGATGCGAACATGGTGGTTATGGAAATGTCGACCTGAGGTTCTATTCAGTAGCTGAACTCAGTAGCCGAACGATTAAAGTGTGGTCACGAGCTACCAGAGACAACAAGGAGGATTAAACGGCATCGGCCGCTGTCTCGATAGCTTTGATCTACTGTAGGCGGCCGGTAGCTGACATGTGCGCCGTCGTGGTAGAATTTATTACAGGATGTGGGGCGGATGCGAAATTTCGGTTGCTTCTGAATTCAATTCGACGGGATTGAGAGTTTAAAAGAGTCATTAAATGCGTTGCAATTCCGCGTGTGGTACATACCAGACAAACTGGTGCACCTTTTATTTTGGAAATTCTTGTCATAGCTCGTTTACGTGCCCTTATTCCTTACAACCCGAAATATAACGGCTGCTGCTTATTATATCTGGTACAGTCGAACCTCGTTATAACGAAGTAGTATTGGGACAGCAAATTAGTTCGTTATATCCAATATTCGCTGCAATAGTAGAGGTAAAAATCGGCTGTAACAGATAGACAGTCTGGCTCGCGCAAGAATACTTGATACAAAAATGTTTTCTTTTTAGGCTTCGAACCCACTATATACACAAAGCAACCCTTACCTTTCTCCTTGTTGCATTTCGAGCTAATGAACCAGAACATGAGTACGTAAAATTAAAACAGAACAGAGTTCAGTTGACAAAACAGGACTGCGTCATTATTTATTTGATGAAGCATGTGATCTTCGTCTGGTGGAGACTCACAGAGCTAAGTAGGATTGAGTTTTTCGCAGTGTCCACAAAAAAAGGGCCTTTATACTTCTGCAGTTTCGGACTGCGGGGGGGGGTTCAAGTTGCTTCTCAGACTCCTGGTCAAATATTTTTTTGTTATATCCGATATCGCACGCCGTTCAGTTTCGTTGTAAAAGAATAAGAGCCGTTGAAATAAAGCGCGACCAACCAAAGACCGTATTTAGTTCGCTATATCCGATAATGTGCTATATCAGTTTTCGTTATAACGAGGCTCAACTGTACTGAATACGCAAAACAAAATAGTAACGGTTAGAGTGGCTTCATAACGGACCAGTGGTGCGAATTTGTTTAAATGGTTCCTATTAAACTGATTTTGCAACCGTAAGCCTTCCACAAGCAATGTTTACGTATAGATGCCACGGTGAACGGCTGGTCCATATGAACTGGTCTATGCGCTTGGATGGCGTGTCGCACTAATGCGCCCGACAGACGTGAACTAGCCCGACGTTTACAGGAAAGGACAGAGCTATGCTATAATTATGAAACGTTTTTACAGAAATACGTTAAAATTGTCACCGTCATGAAGCGGTGTAAAATATATTGTTCATGTACCGAAGAAGAATTTCCAAGTATAGTATCCATGCTGTTTTTTATATAATGTACATTATGTGATGTCACAACGCGTAATTTGTACACATCTGGGTATAGTTGCCAGTATTTTTCCACTAAAGAACCCCCTGCAGTTGAAGCGGATGAAAATCTTTGAAAGTAATTCCGTTCAGACCTATTATTGACAGAGAATTCTCGACAATTGTTACAATTGTTTGAATGCATTTTGGGGTATTACTACTTTTGAGACACAGGCGACTTGACGTCCTCATAAATTTAGCTTCACAAAACCGACGGCATAACGCCTAATTCGCAAAACACAAAATATCCAGAGAGCTGTGTCCAGCAATGCTTTTTGGAATAGCACCAACACCCTTTGATAACTATGCACTATGAATAGATTGCCACCATTAAACAGCACGTGAGAGTCTCTGCAAACACACTTTTAGATCTAGGTTTCAAGCGCCCTGAAAGTTACCTGGCACGGATGATGACGGCAGTCGTGGACAGACTACAAATCAGGCGCCAAGCTGCTCGCTCTATACGTTCCTTGATTGATTTTGATTGATTGTGGGGTTTAACGCGCCGACGAAACGCAGGCGATGAGGCACGCCGTAGTGGAGGGCTCCGGATTAATTTTGACCACCTGGGAATCTTTATCGTGCGCCGAAATCTCGTACACACGGGCGTTTTTGCTTTTCGCCTCCATCAGAAAAGGCTCTATACGCTCCCCCTTCCATTTCTTTTAAGTGCAGAGCACTTCAAGGCCGCACCTTGTCGTCGTAGCTCGCTCGCTGGACCCAAGTAGAGCCACACGGAGCTCCGTCGTAGCGGCTGTCGTCGCGGCGTAACCCAGAGGCTTCAAAAGACAAGCGGTTTATATAGTCATAAGCGTTCGAAACTCGCGAACCGCTGGCGGTTGTCATACATCTCCCTGTTGTTTAGCGCAAAGAAAACTGCAGGTACATTTGAGGCAAAATATACGTAATTAACCGACAGCGCGCGCTTTCATTTAGTTAGGAACGCTCGTTGGTTTGGTTTTTACGATAGTAAGCGAAAAAAAATGACAGTGCAACACCGGCACGTTCGGGGGAAAAGCAAGCACAAAAAAATTAAAGCCGTTCCACTCAACGTGAAAGCTATCGTAAATGCAGAGCAGTGATTCGCCATAACGGCCTGTGGCACCGTTATCCGCTTACTGCTACTACCCATCACGCTCTTCGCCTCAATGTCTCACTTCTCTCTTGATAAATTGAACGGAGGTCTGTCCAAAGCAGTTCAAATTTCCCGCCTTCGCAGTGCTCGCGCGCCCCCTGCCTGGAACAACCAGCGCGAGCGGTTCTCGCACGTGCCGGCACCTTACTGCGCAGTCCACAACGCGTTGTTTTTGGTGGTCCCATCTCCCCGCGAGGGGGACTCGAGTAAATGCGTCGCATAGGGGGTGGGTGTATTGCGTTAACGTTTAGTGTTTGGGGAGTTGGTGGTAGTGAATGCGTTGTATCAGCAGCTTCTTGACGTAGTTTGAATGAGTCAAGGATATAAGGCACGTTCGTAGCCTTCCACTCTGTGTCGGCTTTGTGGCGCAGTGGGTAGAGCACCATGTACATTGCGTTCCGCCCGCAGGGTCGAGGGATCGAAACCCGGCGTCGGATAGTATTTTTTTTTTAAATGCAGAGCATTTTAGTAACTCACGATGTCACCCGCGTTGTCCCGTCGTAGTCCGCACCGTCCTTGTCCGCACCCCTCCCCCTACACTATATAAAAGAAAATACTATCCGGCGCCCGGTTTCGATCCCTCGACCCTGCGGGCGGAACACAATGTACATGGTGCTCTACCCACTGCGCCACAAAGCCGACACACAATGGGAGGCTACGAACGCGCCTTATATCGTTGACTCATTCAAATTACTGCTGACGAGCGCTCTCTCGTCAGCAGTTGCCACAAGTGCAACAACATTAACGTAACGCAAACTACTTAACGTCGTGCGCCCCCGGAAATGCTCTGCATTTGATCGTGCCCCTCGCGAGGGGGATGTTGCACTGCGTCGCCATGCGAACAGTTTGCCACGCTTTAGTTTCAGTTCTTTCTTTGCTGGGGTGCCGACGAGCGGCGCCACCTCCTCGCACTTCGCCGCGGGAGGATCCGCGGCGGGGGCGAGAGATGGCGCTGGCGTCTCCGCGGCCGCGTCTGCGGCCTCCGCGGGCACCGGCGCCGGCGCGGGGTCATCGCCCTTCTTTAAAAGTTTAGTTCGCACGCCACGCATTTTTATATAGTGTAGGGGGAGGGGTGCGGACAACGACGGTGCGGACTACGACGGACGTCAACGCGGGTGACATCGTGAGTTACTGAAATGCTCTGCATTTAAAATAACAAACTCCCGCTGGCGCAGCTTCAGGCAGGGGCGCGCGAGCACTGCGAAGGCGGGAAATTTAAATTGCATCGGGTGGTGGCAGTAAGCGGATAACAGCGCTATAGCCGATTATGGCGAATCGCTGCTCTGCACTTCGGACAACTTTCCCATTGAGTGGAACGGCCTTATTTCGTGCTACACGTGGTTCGTCTTGCTGGTCGGTGGTGTACACGTGACAGAGGCCGGCCGTGCACGCGTTCGTGTTGTTGCCTTGCATCTTCCATTTTTCGGATGTTCATGGGGTTTTCTATCTGGAAACGTGGTGGTGGGGGTAAAAGCTTCATTAACCGAAAGTTGAATAGAAAGAGGCGCCTGTTGGGAGCACCGGCACACTGTAATCCCCTCTTCGACAACCAGGAGCCTCTGTCCCCTAGCGGCCAGAACTGTCTTTGAGCTTGAGCGCCCCAGGGAGGCTGTGTTGCTTTCATTCTCTTGTGGGCTTTTAAAGGTGAGTCTTTTGGGGGGCTACCTGAACGCGATTTTTTTTGTCTGGCTATCTGTTTGTCCGCCGAATCAGACTTTCGGCAAAAAGTTGACATAATTTATCGAAAAGAAGTCTATTATAGGCAGAACCGTTCCAAAACTAAAACTGCTGGCGTTAGTGTTGGGTATCCCATATACAGTTTCCGACAGTTTTTCGGACTCGACGGGTACCGCCGATATGTCCGAATAATCTTGAGTCCGGAAAAAAGGAGTCACTAAAAAAAAAAGCCTTATTTGGCCCAACAGCGGGAAAAATGTATGTATGCGCTTCTGTACACACGCACGGCTACTCGCCTGTGCTTCTGCCAGCGTTTGTTCGTTACTGCAGGCAGACAGTGTTGTAAGGGCTCGTGCTAGATCAGTATTTGATGCCTCTGCTATTGGTGGCACGTCATTACCGGAATCGCTGTCCATCTGCGCAGTTCATGAACCTGGCGTACGATTTCGTCATCATCCAACTCGGCACACGGCAGAATGGCACTATCGATGTTGGTGAAATCTTCAAAAGTAGCCGCTACAACATCGACAACGCTAGCACAGAGGTAATCGAGAATGTCGGATGCTGCGGCAGGTCGGATTTCAGCTGTGGTGTTCTGGACTGTGTCACTATCCTCGTCCTGACAACCAACCACAAACCCTGCATGCCGAAAGCTGTTGCGTATCGTGTCCTGCGTCACAGCCCTCCAAGCATCAGACAGAATGCTGATAGCCGACAGCACGTCCACAACGTAGCTTTTGTCACTGTCCACACACAACAGCACACGTTTCGGAAGGCGCGATCGGTAGTGCAGCTTCAAGTTCTTGACGACACCTTGGTCGATGGGCTGCAACACACTGGTTGTTTTCGGTGGCAAAAATTCTAAGAGCACCGAAGCTGGAGCCCGAAAAATCGAACGGCGTGCTGTGCGGCGTCAGAACCATCGGTCGTGGATATACATGTACTTCAATGGGACAAATGGCCGTGCCGTGATGGTGTCCGAATAAACAGGCGTGTCCGAATTTTCAGCGTCGGAATAAACGGTCGGTGACTGTATTTAGCTCGAAGAAAGCCTCAGGCCCATTTGAAGCAAAATATATGCATATATCTAGTAGACCCCGCTTTCTTTCTGTTCAGAACACACGTTAAGGTGGTTTTTAAGACAAGGGACAAAAAAAACAAAAAAAAACAAGCCTTATAAATGGCCCAGAAAGGATTTAAAATGTGCGAGATAAAAGAAAGCCCAAAAAGAACAGAGATCCTGCTCGTGCTGTTCCAGGCCCGCTGTCCCAACATATGGTACGCGAGCAGTGCTAAGGCGACAAAATTAAATTGCATGAACAAACCTCCATTCCATTCCTCTCGAGAGGACCTAGATAGGACAGGAAGTGCGTGAGGGGTTGGAACGGAGAGCGGAAAAAGACTTACGTGGCAGGACGGCAGAAGTCTATCGTCTTTCGACGACATTTGTGTTGAACCAAACAGATACGCAACCAATTTTAAAGACGCCAGTACTTCTTGGGATACTTAAACGTGATTGTATGTCGTCTGCCCTCGATTCAGCTTCACTGCCACGGCATAAAAGAAATCTGAAAAAAAAAGTTTACATAGGAAAAGCTTTTAAACCACGAAATCTGAAAACGTGCTTGATACTTGTCAAGATTGTTCAGCACGAAGAAAACACTGGGCCTATTTGGGGAAAAACATGAACGCATATGGGGTACTAGGCAGTGTTCTCCTAATTGAGAATAGATGTGCGCTTCGTATTTGCGACAGCGAATAAAAATACCCGTTGAAAACAATATTTTGACCCAAAAATACAGGGCTTGCGCCCGAGCCCAAACAGTGTGTCGACATTCCAAGTCTAATAGGAACGAAACGTTCCCATATATGGCACGCGAGCAGTGGAACGCGGGAAAATTTAAGTGACTTGAGCAAACCCCCACCGTATTTATCTTGGAAGAAGCGAGACGTGAGGGGAAGGACGTGAGAGGCACTTACGTCGCAGGGGCGGCCGCAGAAGATTCGTCTTCCGATGACTCGTTAAAAACAATATCGATGTTACAGCAAGTATAACATCTATGAAAGGTACCTTAAACCTTCCTCTCCTTTCACACCGTAGGAAACTAGCACGATTAGTACTACTGCACAAAATTACCATCCGGAATTAAGAAGTCAACTCTTCTCTGCACCTCCATATATATTGCTTCGAACTGATCACCACCATAAATTGTTCGTTCCACAGTGCCTGCCGCTCCAATTTATTTTTCTACTCATTTATTCCAAAAACCACCAATGAATGAAACCACCTCTTTTCCTACATTGCTGGCATAACCAATTTGTCTGCATTCGGAAATGCTATAGAAAAACACTTTCGTTGATCCGCGTTTTTGTTTATTGTTTTCAATTTTCCTGTTTTTGATATGCTTTCGTGTGTATGTATTATGTATCAACTCCACTCCCTTCTGTAACACCTTGGGGCCCTGAAGGTACAATAAATGAAATGAAATGAAATGACATTTGCACCAATCTCAACTTTCTTGTTATCTCCGTGTTTCGGCTCGCTTCAACCTCTTTTCATCACAGCGACGACAACATAAGACCCGAACAGCCGGACGCTCATCGCTTGGCTGTAATAAATAAAGACAAAACTTGCGAGTTACCCGATTTGAGTGTAGTAATCTTACTAGTGAACTAATTACAAATGTCCCGCACGAATCGTAAGACCCTGTTTCATCCCCTCAGGGTTCGAGGTGGGAAAAGAGTACGTGTACAGTTACAACGCCACCATGCGCATCGAAAATCCAGAGCACCCTCTAACGAAGTTGGGCTTCAACATCCAGAGCCAACTGATCGTGCAGCCTACGCCTGACAACACGCACTTCAAGGTAAGGCTGCCGGGGTTGCCAGCGTGGTCTGCCTCATGTCGATACTATTTATTTAGTTAGTTAGTTAGTTGGTTGGTTAGTTGGTAGGATAGTTAGTTCGTTAGTCAGTTAGTTGGTTAGTTGGTTGGTTGGTAGGTTAGTTAGTTAATTAGTTAGTTATTTAGTTAGTTAGTTAGTCAGTTAGTTGGTTAGTTGGTTGGTTGGTAGGTTGGTTAGTTAATTAGTTATTTAGTTAGTTAATTAGTATTTAGTTAGTTTGTAAGTTAGTTGGTTGGTTAATTAGTTAATTAGTTGGTTAGTTAATTAGATAATTATTTATTTATTTAGTTGGTTAGTTAGTTAGTTTTTAGATAGTTAGTAAGTTAGTTGGTTGGTTGGTTAGTTAGTTATTAAGTTGATTAGTTAGTTAGTTAAAGCGCCCACCAAACGCTGAGCTTTCTCGGGTGAAGCAGTTTGTACATGAGGAACGTCAAGTATGCAAACAGACAACATACAAGAAGTGGTAGTAAGTAAAAATATGTATGGTAAAAATAAATTCACTGAAATACACAAAAAGGAAGTGTGAACAAAGAAGGCAAAAAGATTGTATGTGCAGAGTATGCATAAGTTAAACAAATATGACCGGGGTGGCCCCTTTGGTGTAAGACGCACTAGAGCAGAAGAACCTGGAGGCATTAGCTCCCCGGCACTACCCTGAAAATCTGATGGCGCCAGGTTCTCCAGAACACTTCAAAAGAGAAAGGAACATAGCACTAGGTAGAATATGCGCTGACAACGTGATTGGAACTCCAGCAGTACCTGGCCAGTTATTTGCTCGGCGCCACCCTATTTGACTTGTAGGATTTTCGCATCTAACGCTTCACATCCAACCATCGGTCGCGTCATCTTTGCCCTGCCGCCACGTGACAGTCTCGGGCTATGCGGGTCCAGTCAATACCTTCTGGATGGAGAAAAGGCAGAAGTGCTCCCTTCTCTCTAAACGGCAAATGTCAAAGCGTTCAGCAGCTCCAGCCTTTTCCTTGTCAGCCAGCTGTCTGTGGTAGCTGCTGTCATAGACGCAAACCAGCCGAAATTCCGAAGGCGTTTCGCATCCCTTAAGTGAACTACAGGGTTTTGCCGATTCGCTCTTTGCCGATGTGGTGCTGTCGTATTTCCTACTGCTCCTTGCCTAAAGCGAGAGAAAAGCAAACGGAAAGGCCGAGAGGTTATCCAGGCTTAGAGCCCGGATTGCTACTCGACACTGGGTAAGGGGTGTGCAGGGAATGAAAGAGAGGGCAGGAAAAAAAGAAAGAGAAAGAGCAGGGCCACACACACACTTTAGTTTCTTTGCAGCACTATAGTCTTTAAGCTAAGCCTGGGTCCTTAATAAACGCAAAAGGGCTTTTGTTGCCTTCTGCGAAGTCGATTGTAGGGGTAGATGTCCTAGAATAGTCTCTACTGTGAACGGTTGATTGTCCACTCGGTTAAGCTCGGGGGCCAAAACACGTCTTTCTGATGAATACTGCAGGCAACGACCAAGCACATGTTCGATTTTCTCTTCAACCTCGCGGGTGTCGCAGTGGGCACTACTGGCCATCCTAGTGAGGAAGGAGTAGGCTTTTGTGAAAGGCACTCCCAACCACAGTCTACAAAGTAAAGTAGACTGTGACCCAGATAGCCCACACGGAACACGGCGCTGGAGTAGAGGGTCAAGGTTATGGAGGCGCGGATGCACTAAGTCCGGTGTATTCCATTGCGTAATGGAGGTCCTGAGCGCGAACCGACGAAGCACCCTAGCGGCATCAGTCCTTGAAAGCGGAAGCAAGAGGGTCCTTTAACTGTCATGGCCTGTCAGGGCAGCTGCATCAGCCAAAACATTGCTGGTTATTCCACAGTGACTTGGCAGCCACTGAAATAAAATATTGTGGCCCTTTATGAAAGCATGGTTAAGTAATTCTCGAATTTCTGTCACCAGTTGGTGCTAAGTAATGTAACCTAAAGACTTGCCAATGGCCGAATGTAGTAGAGGTGAAACATGATTTCTTTTTGTAATGCATTTTTATGCGATGGACATTTATCGCTTCCCTCTGCCCCTTTGTGAAGCATCGGTTGAAGTACACAGGATGATGCTATGTCGAAGCTTATGGAAGGTTATTCACCATCATCACAAGGTACACGCTCAAAAAGTGTCAAAAGTCACGAGGCTGTCGTCACGCTCTGGTGACCTATCTGATGCCACTGGACGGCTGGTATCAAGCAAGCTAGGCCTCGTGGGCCTGAGACTGGGTAACGCGTGGTTAAGTACCGCTTGCACAAAAAAAAAAGCAACATCCCAGCTTATACTTCTTCAGGAAGAAGGGATTATGTTCTTCTCATTGCTGGCTCTCCTTCAGAACCGTTTGTTTCCCCCGCGATGTGCACGCAAAAATGAGAGCATGTACTGACATCATAAAACAAGCCTCAAATGCTCTGAGCAAAGCGTTCGTCTCGAAAAGATGACGTCATCCGTTTTTGTAGATGTGCTCGGCGTAATGACGGCAGCGCAGCGCCGGCCAACAGTAGGCGGCGAAGAGAACGGTCCGTAGGGCATAGCTGTTAATCGAAATTTCCCAGCTGTTTTTCGTGCCGTTTCAGTTTCTGTTACGTTGGCAGGCCGGTTGCCTATTAGCAGCAAAACAAGCAACGTTCAACGTAGACGCGGTGTCACAATAGGCTAAGAATGCGACTTGCTACGTGGACTATTCTTCCCTACTTCGATCAGCATGATTATAAATAAGCATTGGTTCACTCATGTTAGTGCGTATCATATTTTGCCGAGTACCCCCACAGCCAGGACCGTGTGACCTCCTGCATTTCCACAAAAAATGCAGGTTTTCATGGAGTAACGCCGGGAGTAAAGGGAGATAATTCGGCGGAAATAATTTCGAAAAAAAAGCAAACTAGGAAAAATAAATTTTCACTAAAATCATCTGGCAAAATCAAAAATATGCATCTTATACAATTCCCCTCAAAAGCCAAATAATCAACGAAAACAGTTCGCAAAAAATGTTCAAAAGAGCAATAAAAATTTTCGAAAATGGTGAACCGTATAACGCCCTGCATTTCCACGGAAATGCAGGTTTGGAGGCAGTAACACCTGCAATCGTTACAGTAGCATGAATGGAGATAAAAGGTCGGACAGAACTCTGAAAAACCATAAAAGTAAAAAACTGAAAAACTGAGATTTAGAGAAGCAGTACCTGACAAAATCAAGCATAAGCATCTTATACGTGTCCACCCAAAAGCAAACACTAAACAACACAAGTGCGCAAAAAAATGCGTCCAGAGTAGGAATAAAAAGATAGCGAAAGGGCGAACCATGTAAGGCCCTGCATTTCCACAAAAATGCAGATTTGGCGGAAGTTACACCTGTGATTATTATAATAGCGTGAATGTAGATAATCGGTAGGACAAGATTTTAAAAAACAAAAAAGTAAACATTGGAAGAAGTTAAATTGTCACAAAATTGAACTGTCAAAATCAAAAGCACGTATCTTATACGTCTCCCCCCAAAACCGCAGCACAAATGAGAAAAGTGCGGAAAAAACACGTTCAAAATACGAATAAAAAATAGCGAAAATGGCGAACCCTGTCACGCCCTGAATTTTCACAAAAAATCCAGATCGAGTGGAAGTAACACCTTTATTCGTGGTAATAGCGTGAATAGAAATAAATGGACCGTCAGAATGTCGAAAAACAATACATCAAAATTAAAATTTAGAGAAAAATTATCTTACAATATCAAAAATAGGCACCTTATACATTTCCTCAAAACGGAAGAAAAAACAAAGTCCACAAAAGAAGGATAAAAATAAGAATAAATCTATAACGACAATGGCGAAACGTGTAAAGCCCTGCATTTGTACAAAATGCGGATTGGTCGAAGGTAACACCTTTAATCGTTTCAATAGCATGAATGCAGATAACTCGTCAAACGGAGTTTAAAAACCAAAAAAAAAAGTAAAACAAATCTTCACTAAGTTGATCTGACAAAACCAAAAATGTACATCTTATACAGTTCCCACAAAAATGAAGACAAAATAAAAGAGTTCCCAAAAGAACGGTGGAAATTTGCATAAAAATAGCGCGAATAGACCAATGCCTTGCATCTACGAAAAACAAAACATAATTACGAAGTAAAAGCACTTCAATGCTGTAATTATATAAATCTGCATAATTTGCGAAAACAAACAAAAGCAAACTTCAAAAGAATAAAATAATCCAACGTCGTCCACTACTCATAGCCATATTTGGCTGTAAAGAACTCACACTCTAGAGAAGCGGCATAAGAATGGTACGCATTCGCAGACAATTCTCTGAATTTCTGCAGATTTCGTGAAGCCGAGGTGTTACGGTTGGAATAAACAGTATTCCATGTATGAATAATGGAAATTCTCTAGAAGAAAAATAAATGCAAACTTTTTAATTTTTTTACCAGTGATTCTATCGACCGTTTGTGGCGGTACCGACAAATAACATGCGCCAGCCTATTCAAGCTCAACGTTTAGGCCCAGTCTTGCTTGCTGTAGAAATAGCGTGTTTTGTTAGGTCTCACAGAGCTTTTATAGGTCCCCAGCAAGCTTGTAGCGATCTTCCTACACTAACTCTGAAGAAGCCACCTGACGTAACCTCAACAACCTCCCTTTCGGAAGTTTGTTTCATGAATGGTCTTTTTTTTTTTTTTCAGATACTCAACTGCAAAGTTGCGGCGTTCAACTTTGACAACATGAGCCTGTGCGACTACGAGATGAACTATGTGACGAATGATCTACTCAGCGGAGTCCTGGAGCACCCTTTTGCCGCCAAATTCGACGAAGGGAAGGTACTGGCAACAATGATGACGCCGCTTTCACTGCCCATGCGCATATTTTCCTTATGAGCATTACTTCCGCGTGTTCAAATTGAGCGCCTACCAAAATTTCTTTTTTTCCCCTAGGGTTAATTTTTGGCTGCCTCTGATCTCCCGGACACCGTGAGAATTACCTCCGGGAAATTCTCACGGAAGTTTCCATAAAACCTGGCTGGCCTAAAATTTGCTGAATAATATTATGTACCTACGTAACCTAACATACCATAACCTCACCGAACCTAGTGGAACCTAACTGAACACGTCATAACCTACCCAAATCCAGCCCAACTGCAACAAACCTAATCTAACCCAGCCCAACGACACAGAACACAACCTATATTAAACGTAATTCAACCCATTCTAGAAGTCCTGCGCGTCGATTACTTGAATGGTAAAAACCAGAGTAAAGAAGTATTAACAAAATCATGATGACCGAAAAATTCTGAAAGCTAAAAAAACATCGCAAAAACATCGAAAAGCCGTCTCGTTTAAAACCAAGTACCATACCACAGCGCTACAGTGGAAACTGCAAATGCGGCTTTATAGGGTATATTTATCCCATAGAATATCCGCGTAGCGTACTTAGCCAATGAGAGGCGACTGCCTTGAGAAATTTCCGAATGTAATTCTCATGGTCGCCGGCATAATAGACAATACCTTAATTTTTAGCACAATTTTATCATAGAATGTGTGCATACTCGCGTCTTTTCTGAGAAAACCAACACATCAGATAATTAGGTTGCAAGGCTTGAACACGGTTTCTGCTCACGGTCAGGAACACATAAACACACCCTGTCCAGATTGCAATCCGGTGCAAAGCGAGTCACACCCAGATACAGTATTAAAGCGAAGCTTTCTACGCCTCACTGATGGCAACGTTGCCCCAGAACGCAGTGCTGGAAAGCCAGCTTTCTCTGACAATGATGATGATCGCGGGTAAAGTGAAAGATGGTTGAAACACGAAGCTTTCTCTGGTCGAAAGCCAATGTCTTCAAAGTCCATAGTCAAAGTCCCAAATCCAAATCACCGCACCCAAAACGCACCGCAAGAAAACCAACTAACGCAATGGTTTCCATAATGAACAGCAACCGCCTCCAGAAAAAAAAAAGCTTCCCGTGGTCTCAATCGAACCCGAGTCCCTCGCATTATGAAGCCGACGTCTGTACGATTGCGCCATTCTTACACGGTTGAAGCAGTTTGGATTTTTGACTTTGACTTCGACTCAGGTTGCATGGAAGAAAGCTTCGCGCTTTAACCCTCTTCTTCTTAAGAAAGGGGCTTTGGTTTTCGACTGGTCTTCGAAGAGGAGGCGAGGCGTCTGTAAGAACAAACAGTAGATAGAGCTAATTTCATAGACCATAAGGATACAATAACTTCAGCATACGAGATCTCCAAGGTGTCATTGCACGTCCTCAGGTTTTATTTCAGAGCACCTGCATCGGAAATTGAAAGTAAGTACATTAAAAAAAATTAAAGCCATTCCACTCAATGTGAAAGCTTTCCGAAGTGCAGAGCAGTGATTCGCCGTATTGGGCTGCAGCGCCGTTATGCGCTCACTGCTACCACCCATCACGTTCTTCGCCGCCCTGTCTCACTCCTCTTTGATGAATGGAACGGAGGTTCGTCCAATGCAAATCAAATTTCCCGCCTTCGCATTGCTCGTGCTCCTTCTGCCTGAAACTGCGCCAGCGGGAGTTCCGTTATTTTTGTGCTAGCTTTCCCTTCTGCACGTGCTGGAGTGGCACTGCCAGTTTTTTTCGCTTACTATCGTAAAAACCAACCCAACGAGCATTTCTAACTAACTGAACGCGGGCTCTGTCGGTTAATTACGTATATTTTGCATCAAATGTACCTGCAGTTTTCTTCGCGCTAAACAACGGGGAGATGTATAACTAGCACCAGCGGTTCCCGAGTTTCAAATGGTTATGACTAAACCGCTTGGTTTTCGAAGGCTTTGTGGGACACTGCTACGACGGGACTCCACTACGACGGGACTTCGCTACGACGGTACGCCATGGGGCTCTACTTGGGTTTAGCGAGCGGGCTACGACGACAAGGCGAGCCCCTAAAGTGCTCGCAATTTTAACGGCACCACTGTGGGAGTGATGCCATCGTGAGGCTCAGTTCATTAAAGCTTCAGACGCCCTCTGTGAGAAGGCAGAGGAGACACTGAAGCAACTGCGCGCCTCCTCCTCCCGATCGCACAGGGCTCATCGCCAGAGCCAGCAAAATAAAGGGCTTATTTTTTCTTTGTCAATCAGCGTTGCCTCTTCCTTTGTTTAATACAATGCATTTTGCGGGACCCGACAGGCTGCTAATGTTGCCAAGAGTTCTTCAAATTACTTGTCTATACCCGGAGCTGCACCGTGAAGCTTGCGCGCTCAGGCCTTACGACCTGGATAAAGCCTAACAACTTCGGTGGTTTGAAGTGCTGAGCATACCCGTGCGTCCGCTGAACGCACGAGTGCATGTTACCGCAATAGTTAACAATTATCAGCACCTTCCAGTACCGTAATTACCCGATTCTAACGCGCCCCCGATTCTAACGCACACCTGATTTTCCTGACAAAAAACCGAAAAAACTTGCACCTCCGATTGTAACGCGCACGGAACTGTGTGAGCAAGAAAAACGAATGCGAGAGAAACGGGTGATTTATTTCCCGAAGTAATCTCACCCATCTCACTCCTCGTCGTTCTCCGCTGACCGCAACATCTCGTCCTCGGTGCCGTCAAGCACGTTCGCGATTCCACACTTCTGAACGAACGTTCAACCATGGTCGATGGGATCGTGGCCCACGCCTCGCACGCCCATCCCGCGAGCTTCTCCAGAGGCGCACGCTTCAGCCGACCGCTCGTTTTGAACGCGTGGGAGCCGCTGCTGCCATTACTGTTATCAAGCGCGCAAGTGGAACGATTTGACAATTTGTGTGAACGCCGATAGAAAAGCCTAGGCGCCTATGCTTCCTGCGTCCGAAAAACCGTTGCTAAAAGCTTTCGCGCCATCTTGACATGGCGATGGGTGGGACAAAATTTCCGCTGTTTCGGTTTCGTACCCGATTCTAACGCGCATGCGATTTTCCGACTTATTTTTCCGGAAAAAAAGTGCGCGTTAGAATCGGGTAAGTACGGTATTTGACAACAATTTCAAGCTGGCTTCATTTCTTTCTACACCCAGGCTTACACAGAACTAATTTTTTTTTTCAGTCTCCAAGGGTGGTTTGCTACAGAATACAAGAATGATACATCAGAAGTTGGAGGGAAACTTCTCCGATATACGTACGCTTCTGTTTGCATTGCAGATTGAGGAGGTCGACCTCGGGAGCAGCGAGCCACTGTGGTCGAGGAACTTGAAGAAAGGCATCCTGTCCCTCTTCCAGCTAGACCTGGTCAAGGGGCGTCATGAGCACCCTGATGCTGTGCAGTATCATGTCACGGAGGTAAGGGAGTGATGAAAAAAAATTCCCCCGCATTTCCCCGAGGGGGAGAATGTGAAAATGCGAATGCACGGTTGTCGGCCTGCTTGCGGCGCTTGCGCTCGGCCCCCGCAGCCCACCGCCTCGCCGCCTTCTCTTCCATCTCTTCCATCGGGTTTGTAGTATCACGTGTACACCACGCAGTTATCAAGCCGCTATAACGCCGCTGAGTCGCCAACGCACGCCGCTGACGACGTAGTTTGAATGCGTTAAAGATATAAGGCGCGTCACTAACACTGATATCAGCGTCGCGTCCGTGGCTTATTCGGTAGAGCGTCGGGCTGCGGCCCGCAAAGTCCTCGGATCGATACCTGGCGCCGGATGCTGTTTCATTTTTAAATATAGAGGAGCACTGCGGACGCCGCCGCCGACGCCGGCGGTGGATGGTTTGGGGTCGCTTATAAAGTGCATTCGCACTTAAAACGAAATCCATAGTCCTGATTACCTTCCTTGGTCTGAACCGTAACCCAACATATTTTTTTTATTGCGATAGTATGCCCGTTGGCATAAATACTATGTCACAAGTATAGATTAACCCCCGTTTCGCGAAGAAACGCAAGGAGGGAGTGATGATGGGGTCCCCAAATCCACCGATGAAGATCAGGTGGTCTGCCAGGGTGGAGGCCTGTGCCTCAGAGGTGTCTTGTTCTCGCCGCTTCCAATGAAGGGCAAGTCCACAGCAAATGTTCAGTGTCTGCATCTTCGGCAGGAGCAGTGTTCGCACAGAACTAACCCAATATATCCTTCGCCGTTATGCTTGCATCCAAATATAATATACCTGGCTTTATCTAAAGTTTACCACCGAGTTTCGACCAGTTTCGGATGACGGAACTTATCTATCTCAGTACTTGAAACGTAAATTATAGGGGAAATAAATGTTTCGCAAATAATAGGTCATAATTCACTGTTGCCGCGAACCAGCTATAAAAAAAACTTCGATGTCATTTTCGGTGTCCCTCAGGGTTCCGCATTCGGTCTTCTCCTATTTTAAATCTTACTCCACACCTCCCTTATTGTACGATTTGCTGCGTACTTTGTCGTTGCCTTTCATATAGATTTGACCACACCATGTTACGCAATTTCGTATCCACCCCACAAAACAGTTGTTAGGACGGTTGGCGCAGCTCAACGGGAAAAATAGTAAATTTATGCATGGGACACGGAAGCGCACTTGCCGTACTTAACGAACTCGAAATTTTTGGCTCATTCTCATTCGTCCCGTTACATTGGTGTTGCCACATCGGGGATATTAAGAAAAACAGTCTGACCGCATACAACAGCCAACCACCGCCTTAGGCAAATAACGTTTGTACATAAAAAATCCTTGCTTTCTGTCCGCAACAAAACCCAAAATACATTCATGAAACGTTTATGCGTAGAAAAACGTCAATCAGCTATTTGGAATCCCAATCAACATTTCTAATTAACTCATCATACGCCGTCTAAAATCGCGCTGTTAAACATATTGCCTCAAAATACAGTTCTCACGTACTTATTAGCCCCTATAAATCCTATCTTAGCCACCCCGCTCTATCAATTCGTCTGAACGTTTCCAAATACGGCTTCTACATCAAGTATGGTATAATTTTCCCGCCTCAAGTAATACTCTTCCACACACCCACTAAGTGCGGCTACAAAACTATCGCATGGCACAATGGATGCTTTCAACAAATCCTCTTTGCCCACAGCCATTTAAGACTTGGATAGCCTGGCTCCATAGCCAATAAACACAATGTTTCAAAATTGAAACGGTTACTAAAATAATTTTATGCTATAAGTTCTACATTTCATGTCGCTCACACCATTTATATCACGCACATGACTCCAGTTTCTACTGCCCCATTGACAGTACTTACTCCCTCCCCCCCTACAGGTAACTTAAATCAAGTGGCCTTTTAGGGTAAACTGGGGGCGGAAAGAGTTCACGCTAAGGGTTCACGCTGCGCCTAGGATAGTAGGCGCGCCATTGTGGAGGGCTCCAGAATAATTTAGATCACCCGAAGGTCTTCCTTTAGCTTTCCCGATATCTCGAGACACAGACGTTTTAGTTTTTCGACTGCGTCTGAAAAACAGCCGCTGGGGCCAGGATCAAACCCGCCTCGAATAAATGTCGTTGATAATGATGGTGATAATGAGAATGGGGATAAGCATGATGATGAGGATACAATGATGATGCATACCTTAGCTTAGTACCTGTTGCTACATGCAACAATTAAAGAAATGTAAAAGAGACCTCGAAAGTCTTCGAATCCTACAACTCCATTAGAAAACTGCGCAGTGCGTTTTGTGCGCCAAAATCAAAGCCTAGGGCGTATACGGCAACGCTACCCTCAGCCCAGGATCTTGCATTCACAGATTTGGAGCTCCTCGACAGACTCAAATCTAACCTACGGAACCTACGGATCTTTAAGACAGATACCAGACGCTACTTCTTCGCTTGCAGAGCTGAGTAAAATCATGGACCCTCTGGGCGTGCAGAGATGACAAACATTTTCTGAGAGGTTCACTCCAATTAAAACACCTCGAATACACCCGGTTCATTTTTCTGCCCCTATTTTTGCAAAGCGGTCGACCGTCGTGCATAACTTAGATCACAGAAACCGTTACAGAGTTTTCCGCGTAGAGAAAAGATTTCCTACAAGGAAGCCTAGACCTATGTTATTGATCGATATATGCATGCCCTCTCCATAACTACGTTTTTGCAACGTCGAGAAACCGATAACTTTTTTATGATAGCACTGCATTTCGTAACATCAGCCGATACCTCCGCCCAACCAACGGTTTGGCGGTTGAGGTTGCAATTAACCTCAGTTTGCATAGTCTGCATGGCTGAAGCGCTAATTTATTGGTTGGCTAATTGCCCGTATTGTTTGTCGAGATTATACAGATTTTCTACTTGTGTAGACACTACATTAGTGAGCTCTTTTAGGGGTTAAGCACCTTAAGGCCGAGGCTTGTCAGTCCGGCGTCCGGCGTCCAAGCTCACGGCACAGCACCGTGTAAATCGGAGCATCTGTGAACAAAAAGGTTAGTGAGAGAGAGAGAGAGAGAGAGAGAGAGAGAGAGAGAGAGAGAGAGAGAGAGAGAGAGAGAGAGAGAGAGAGAGAGAGAGAGAGAGAGAGAGAGAGAGAGAGAGAGAGAGAGAGAGAGAGAGAGAGAGAGAGAGCGCTCCTGGAGAGCAATGCTGCGCATGCGCGAGGAGTATTGGATTGGATTGGATAGGATTAGTTTGGATATGTATTTGTATTTGGGTTCCATTGGATTGGATCGGATTGGATTGAAATGGCTTGGATTGGAATGGGTTAACCTGAAGTTTATTGGATTGGATTGCATTGGAAATAGTTTTAGCAGCAGTAAGAACTGGCACGGGTGATGTACGGTAAGAACGATCGCCAGTGCTTCGTCATGATTCAATTCGTGGAAATGCTTGCATTTTTCGTGCTTGCTTGCTTCGTGCTTGCTTTTCCTCCCGCACGTGCCGTCGTTGCACTGCCCCTTTTTTTTTCGGATACCGCTGCTACGCTTTGCATACCCCTTCTGACATTGCAAAATTTATGGTAAAACCCATCATAGGGCTGGTTCATAGATAACGTGAGACATAATTATTGCTACATTAAGTGGATGAAGGCCTTGGGTAATCAATGGGCTACAGTTTTTCCCGTGCTCCGCAGGACGGCCTTCAAGGACACTGCGACACCCTGTACATCGTGCACGAAGACGACCATGGCTCCGTAAACGTCACCAAGATGAGGAACCTTGAGAAGTGTGACCGCAAATTCGACGACGCGTTCTTGGGGCGGAAAAAGGGCAAGGTCTGCGTGAAAGGCGGAGCTGAAAAAACCGTGAGTAACTGCACGAAAACTTGAACCACTGAAAATAGTGTTGCCATTTTCAGAAAATTACTTAGCGTCTCATTCAGGAAAAAAAATGGCAGCATCTCCAGTCCGGTGGATAATGGCGACGGTGCGGAGTACGGGGACTCGAAATATTATCCAAGTTGCGCCCCGAGTGGCATCCGATTTGCGCCCCGACCATCATTCGATTTGAGCCGTGAATTGCACCTTGATTATTCCCTAAATGAAACTTCAACTCACAGCTCAAATCGAATTTCGCTTGATTTTCGCTTGATGGTGGTGTGCGCACGGATGGGCGCGGACGGAAATTGGGAGATCCTACGGCACTCCGCACCGTTACAGGCGAGGGAGTAAGCCGTTTGACTCTCTGGTACCAACTCGTGGTCGTAGCCCAATGGCTAAGACGACTGACACTAACTCTGTCTGGTCCACGGACGCAGGCTCGAATCCTCCCGGTGTCTTTGCTATTTGTTGCGGTTGTAAACGCTATGCGCACGGACGCAGTCGGATATTGTGCTGTCCTACTAAGGTACTCTGCACCTAATAGTGTTGCCATTTTGTGAAAATTACTTTGCGTCTCGTTCGGGAAAGAAATCCAGGGGAAGCTAAATAGCTCGGCTGCGAACTTCCGATTCAGCTGAAATTAAATTGATGAATACTTGTAATTGATTGATGTTACTTATTTGCCAGTGATCTTCTTTCTTTGGCCAGCTCCCATCTGTGGACATTTATTCATTTGATTTGACGCTCATTTCCTAGTACCTTAAGCTACCTAAAGCGAGGGCCTCGGTTCTGGTGGTCTGGGGGCCACAGGTAGCATTATCCAAGATACAAAATAATACAAAATCTGTAATACCTATAAAAGGCGCTATCTTTCGGCTAAAACAAAAGGTTATTAAGCTTTTAGTGAAAAATTTTGGAAGCTATTGCCTAAAGTGTGAACTGTAGGAGCTTGGTTTTAAAGCAAGAACGTGAGCTGGGATGGAGTCCTTAAAGCAACACGTAGCTTTTTTTTTTTTCAACACACCCGTCTTTACTTTACTGCGCATTTGTTGGCACAGGCTAAACGTTTGTCACTCTATTCCTTTTCCAGCACCCCATTTCCGCCACTTCTGAGACCAAGTACGCACTTAAGGGTACAGCCCAGAAGTACGTG